>NC_053156.1:187302764-187580623 GCF_016835505.1 Polypterus senegalus | reverse complement strand
ATCAAAGTACGCCAATGAAACTTCTGGTATATTGATCTGTTGAGTTAAGTAGCAGAGGGGGTTGTTAATCAGTTTCAGCTGCTTTGGTGTTAATGAAATTAACAACAGGTGTGCTAGAGGGGCAACAATGAGATGACCCCCAAAACAGGAATGGTTTTACCGATGGAAGCCACTGACTTTTTTCCTTCCTCATCTTTTCTGACTATTTTTTCACTAGTTTTGCATTCATTGTCACTACTGGTAGCATGAGGCGATACCTGGACCCTATAGAGGTTGCCCAGGTAATCCAAGTTCTCCAGGATGGCACATCAATATGTGCCATTACCAGAAGGTTTTCTGTGTGTCCCAGCACAGTCTCAAGGACATGGAGGAGATTCCAGGAGACAAGCAGTTTCTCTAGGAGTGCTGAACAGGACCGTAGAAGGTCCTTAACCCATCAGTAGGACCGGTATCTGCTTCTTTGGGCAAGGAGGAAAAGGATGAGCACTGCCAGATCCCAACAAAATGACCATCAGCAGGCCACCGGTGTGAATGTCTCTAACCAAACAATCAGAAACAGACTTCATGAGGGTGGCCTGAGGGCCCAATGTCATCTAGTGGGTCCTGTGTTCACTGCCTGGCAATATGGAGCTCGATTGGCATTTGCCACAGAATACCAGAATTGGCAGGTCCACCACTGACTGTGCTTTTCACAGATGAGAGCAGATTCACCCTGAACACATGTGACAGACGTGAAAGGGTGTGGAGAAGCCGTGGAGAACGTTATGCTACCTGTAAAATCGTTCAGCATGACCGGTTTGGTGGTGGGTCAGTGATGTTCTGGGGAGGCATATCCATGGAGGGACACACAGACCTCTACAAGCTAGACAACAGCACCTTGACTGTCATTAGGTATCGGGATGAAATCCTTGGACCCAATGTCAGACCCTATGCTGGTGCAGTGGGTCCTGGGTTCCTCCTGGTGTATGATAATGCCCGGCCTCATGTAGTGAGAGTATGCAGGCATTTCTGGAGGATGAATGAATTGATACCATTGACTGGCCCCTACGCTCGCCTGACCTAAATCCAATAGAACACCTCAGGGACATTATGTTTCGGTCCATCCGGTGCCACAAGGTTGCACCTCTGACCAGTAGTTCAATGATACACTGGTCCAGATCTGACAACATCCATCCATCTCATTGGGAGCTTGCCATGACATTGTCAGGCATGTATACAAGCATGTGGAGTCCATACAAACTGAGTACGATTTGGAGTTGTTGCAATGAAATTTTGGCAAAATGGACTAGCCTGCCGCAACATTTTTTCACTTTGATTTTCGGGGTGTCTTTGAGTTCAGCCCTCTACATGTTGATAATTTTCATTTCCATCAAACAATGTGGCATTCTTTTGTTAATAACACGTTACCCAGTCCATATCAGTATAGATATCCAGCATGATTTTTTCTCCATTGAGATCTGATGTGTTTTCAAAGTGTTCCTTTAATTTTTTTGAGCAATTTATAACGATAAAGGAAATTCAGGAAAATAAATATTTAATACAATGATACTGCAATACACACTGCGACTGTTTACATGACAATTGTTAAATAAGATGCCAAATATACAAACTGACAATTCTCTGCATTGATTTAAAAAAAAAAAAAGTAAGAAAACGATCAGCTATTTGCAAGCATATTTGTAGACGGAAAAAAAAAAGACACACAAACCATTGTGGAAGCAGCCACAGCTAGATATCCTGAACATCAGGTCAGCTGCTCGAGTCTCCTTCCTGTCACCTCTTTCATTCAGTCTATTCCTGCACTGACCTACCAGCAGTCCTGGGGCACACAGGTTTCCTGCCAAAATGTAACCAAATTGCATGATTTTGAGGTGGCCATAGAATTGGCAGAGAAGGTGTTCACACTTTTTTCTTTTAATTAACAAGGATCCATTGCTGCCATTTCAACTGACTTCCCTTTTTGTTGCCATCAGGCAGCTAATGGTGGAGGAATGGCAGTAACTATTGATAATGATGGTGGCAGAGCAGTGGATACTGGTAGGGGGACCAGTGGTGGACCAGTGTGGAGGCATTCTGTGGTGGCTTTTACCTTTGTAAAGAAGCATCTGGTTGGGTCCTTCACCAGTAGATAGAAAGATGCAGTAGCCAGAGGGCCCCCAGTATGATGCACCAGACAGGTAACTCCATTTAGTGTGGTCAAAGGCCTGGGACCCAGTTAGCATACTCAAGGCCAGCTCCATGGTCAGAACCAACTCACTGAACATGTCCACATCGAATTTAAGAGCCCGACACTGTGTGTCCCCTGTCCTCCCGCAGTGTCCGTAGGAACACAGAAAGGGTCTGGGAGACATGAGTGATCTATGTATGAGTGATTCACAAAGAACCTGTGTGCAGCCACTCCTCACATTTTCTTCACTCATTTATGTACCAAGGTGTGCTGACTGCTTAGGAAAAGTTAAGCTGGGGTCTGGGTGGTTGAAGACATTTTCACAGGTTGAAAAGTGGCCTCTCATCACTGCTGCTCAATGATTCACCATCTCACTGGTGATGGTTCTGCCAGTAACATACATTTCTGCTAGCTAAATTGAGACAGGTGCCAAGCTGAGGTGTGGGACTGACAAGGTGGTCTTTTCAGAAGTTCTGTCTATACTATGTACCAGTCCAAGTAAGAATGAAGAGATTAGAAGGTTTAACACATGAGACATTGGGATACCTTCAGGTACAGAAGGGACCTGTACCACTGTGATTAATTATATTTGAACAGAAGGGGCACCAATGTATTAGGGAAATGTTTGAATAGATGGGTATGAGTTTGTCTAAACTGGGAATTGCTCTCTTAAAAATAATTGTTCTTTAATGGCACTTCACTGGTATGTGTGGTTACTCATAGAACCATTGTTTGACAAAGAACCATTTTATTCCGTGAAAGGTTCTTTGTATATAAAGTTGGTACTTTGGGCTTTGAAAAGGTTCCTAAAATGGGGACAAAATAGAAATCCTTAATATATAATAAGCAACCTAGCAGGGTACTAACAGAGCCTGAACTCTGCCTGTGTTATTGTATGCAGCAAGTCCTTTTAAAATCAGGAACCTACTGGTATCTCACACATGTGTTATCATTTTTTCATACCCACAGTATTTATGGTACCTGCTACAGATCTAAATAAATAAATGGTCCTTTCTGGGACCTTCATGCAGAGTGTTATTCTGGGAACCAAAAAGGGTTCCCCTATGGCATCAAACTGAAGAAATATTCCAGCACCTTTATTTTTAAAGGATAGGTTTGTTATTTTTTAAGTCAGTTATTTCTTCGTATTCATGATATATATTAATTTGCTACAAGAAATTATGTTCTGAAGTGAAGCTTTTTTTATAAATAAAAAAAAAATAAGAAGCCCACTCTTGTGCTGTATAATGGAGCTAAAAGATACTGCAGTCCCAGTGTGACTAAATGTTTTAAAACTTATTGTATATGTCCATTTGTCAAGCCAAAAATGTTACTGAGCATTGATCCTCATCTTGAGATTACACACATAGTGCAAAACAGCATATTCGTGACCTTTTAAGAAGGAAAAAGCAAACCATTGTTATGAGATGTAGCCATCTTAGAAGGAGACAAAATAGGCCCCTCACTGTGCCAAGTTCTTCCTCCTTCGCCACACCTTTCAAGACCATGGGTGTGGAATCATCTCAGAAAATAGTAATAAGTGAAAACGGTGGCACTTATGATTGCTTATATCCTTTCACTATACTGAAGCTTTTTTTTTTTTACTTCACAAAGACACTGCCTGCTACTGCATTGCTAATGCACTTGTGAGCCTCAGTGATAGAGAGTATTGTGCAGGCCCATAGCCAGCGGCTGAGGTGGGGCAGTACGCACCAGTACGCCAAAAACTGCATTCTTCTGTTTCAGCAGTGGAGCACTTGCTGTAAAACAACTGCATACTGGCACCTTGTGTTCTGACGACCCCCACAACCAGCTTCTCAAAGCAATACATGTATATTAGTGAACCCAAAACTCCAAGGTTCACCCACTCGGCTTTTCAAAATAATAGGCAGTGCATCCAGAAAGTATTCACAGCGCATCACTTTTTCCACATTTTGTTATGTTACAGCCTTATTCCAAAATGGATTAAATTAATTTTTTTCCTCAGAATTCTACACACAACACCCCATAATGACAACGTGAAAAAAGTTTACTTCAGGTTTTTGCAAATTTATTAAAAATAAAAAAACTGAGAAATCACATGTACATAAGTATTCGCAGCCTTTGCTCAATACTTTGTCGATGCACCTTTGGCAGCAATTACAGCCTCAAGTCTTTTTGAATACGATGCCACAAGCTTGGCACACCTATCCTTGGCCAGTTTTGCCCATTCCTCTTTGCAGCACCTCTCAAGCTCCATCAGGTTGGATGGGAAGCGTCGGTGCACAGCCATTTTAAGATCTCTCCAGAGATGTTCAATCGGATTCAAGTCTGGGCTCTGGCTGGGCCACTCAAGGACATTCACAGAGTTGTCCTGAAGCCACTCCTTTGATATCTTGGCTGTGTGCTTAGGGTCGTTGTCCTGCTGAAAGATGAACCGTCGCCCCAGTCTGAGGTCAAGAGTGCTCTGGAGCAGGTTTTCATCCAGAATGTCTCTGTACATTGCTGCAGTCATCTTTCCCTTTATCCTGACTAATCTCCCAGTTTACTGAAAAACATCCCCACAGCATGATGCTGCCACCACCATGCTTCACTGTAGGGATGGTATTGGCCTGGTGATGAGCGGTGCCTGGTTTCCCCCAAATGTGACGCCTGGCATTCACACCAAAGAGTTCAATATTTGTCTCATCAGACCAGAGAATTTTGTTTCTCATGGTCTGAGAGTCCTTCAGGTGCCTTTTGGCAAACTCCAGGCGGGCTGCCATGTGCCTTTTACCAAGGAGCGGCTTCCGTCTGGCCACTCTACCATACAGGCCTGATTGGTGGATTGCTGCAAAGATGGTTGTCCTTCTGGAAGATTCTCCTCTCTCCACAGAGGACCTCTGGAGCTCTGACAGAGTGACCATCATGTTTTTGGTCACCTCCCTGACTAAGGCCCTTCTCCCCCGATCGCTCAGTTTAGATGGCCAGCCAGCTCTAGGAAGAGTCCTGGTGGTTTCGAACTTCTTCCACTGACGGATGATGGAGGCCACTGTGCTCATTGGGACCTTCAAAGCAGCAGAAATTTTTCTGTAACCTTCCCCAGATTTGTGCCTTGGAGACAAACTTGTCTCAGAGGTCTACAGACAGTTCCCTTGACTTCATGCTTGGTTTGTGCTCTGACATGAACTGTCAACTGTGGGACCTTATATAGACAGGTGTGTGCCTTTCCAAATCATGTCCAATCAACTGAATTGACCACAGGTGGACTCCAATTAAGCTGCAGAAACATCTCAAGGATGATCAGGGGAAACAGGATGCACCTGAGCTCAATTTTGAGCTTCATGGCAAAGGCTGTGAATACTTATGTACATGTGCTTTCTCAATTTTTTTATTTTTAACAAAATTGCAAAAATCTCAAGTAAACTTTTTGTCATTATTGGGTGTTGTGTGTAGAATTCTGAGGAAAAAATGAATTTAATCCATTTTGGAATAAGGCTGTAACATAACAAAATGTGGAAAAAGTGATGCGCTGTGAATACTTTCCGGATGCACTGTAGGTACATCAGTGTAGTCAAAAAGATTCCAAGGGGACCACCCCTAGCTGCCTGATTAAAAAAATGTGTACAATTTGTAATGCATTAAGAAGTTAACCAAGCTGCCTACAAAAACAAAGTGCACCAGAAATTATTTGTTTACACTTCAAGCACTGCATGTACCATATAATCAAGGGACAAAAACTGAAAAGACACTATAGCTATCCATTCATCCATCCATTTTCCTACTTATTCAGGACAGGAATGCAGGGCAGCTGGAGCCCATGCCAACAAGCATTGGATGCAACACAGGAACAATCCCTGGACAGGGCTGCAGGGTGAACACACACATTAGGATCATTTTAGCAACACCAGTTTAAACAAGTTTAATCAGGCTGAACTTTACTAAGTTCAGTATAGATGTTTTAACATAGGCAGAGTGGGCTGTCATTCCTGCCTCACAGTGCCAGTTTCTACATGAAGTCTGTATGTTCTCCCTATCTATTTATGGATTGACTGACATCAGTGTCAGTGAATTTACTAACTCAAAAGCATTATGTACAGATCTTTTAATACCATTTCACCAGCAAAAGTGACTCTCATCATTAAAAAAAAAATCAATAATTTGTTTGAGGCTCATGCATATGCAAGACACTCCACAGAAAATGTGGCTTGGCTCTTTCAAAAATCTAAGACTTATTAAATACGATGCAGTGCTCACTTCAGTTTTACTTTGTATAAAAGGAAAGTCTTATATGTGCTTTTCACTTTGCTCCTCACTGAACATGCATCCCACTACAAAGGCTTCATAAGATAACAATACAGAATGTAATGTTACTAGGGGTTTGGAGTTGGGTTGTCATAACTTCACCCACAGCAGTCTGAATGCAGACAAACAAGCAAGAACTGTATCCTTACCTCCAAAAAAAAGAAGTGAGAATCTGATAAAATAATAGTGCTTAGTTTCCTTTAATTTATAAAAAGGATGCTTCATAAACGTGGAAGGCATGTTTTTGTAAATCAGAACTTATCCCACTACGAAATGAACATATTTAGTAAGTTTTAAGGGTTTTTGTTTTACCTTTGGACTAAGGTAAACCCACAGCTCTTTTGTAAACTGCAAAAGTAGAAATAGGATACAATTTTCTGTGGCAAATTAATACATACAAACATTGTGAAGAAAAAACATTAACTTGAAAAACACCAAAGTTATTACTTTAAGAGTGTTGGGGCAGGGAGTTTAGGACAGGCCAAGTTTGCGTGCAGAACTTCAGATAGAGGGATGAACAGTGTGGGTTCAATGTGGGTAAGTCAAAAAGTAAGGACAATTTGAAAATTATACAGTAACCACAATGGATAAACAAAAATGCAATACAATGGCTTATGGGGAGTCTGAACATGCACAGTGCAGTGCTCTGCCATTAGTCTAGTTGAAATCAAGGTCAAATGAACATGGACACTCCACTGCGGAATTGAACCAGTGTTGAACAACGTGCCGCGTAGTAAGTTCTTTGGGCAGAGGGAATGAAACCTGCTGAAATGCACTGAAGGATGTTGGCTTTTTACAGAAGTGAAAACACCATGACTCAAGGAAGAGTTCATGATTCGGTAGAAATGGTTAAAGCAAGACGGACAGGTGTAAATGACAAAGCTCGATCTGGTCGACCATCGACATTGCACACACAAGGCACATCGGCATGTGAACGCCTTCATCAGAAAAGACCAACAGATTATGTTGTCTATCTTAGCTGCACATTTGGATATCAGCTATGGATCGGCACATGACATAGTGCATGATGATTGCGGTGCAGTTAACTTTGTGCAAGATGGGTAACTAAACAGCTTACTGATCTGCCCAAGCCTTCTGTAAATTTCAGCAGCATTTCCACTCCCTCTGCTCATAGAAATTTCACTACAGCATGTTATTCAACAATAGTGCAATTCTGCAGTGGAGCATCCATGTTCATTTGACCTAGACAAGTGCTTCCCAAACTCGGTCCTGGGGGCACACTGTGGCTGTAGGTTTTTGACTTGAAGGAAAAGGTCTGACTGGGGAGGAGGCACAGGACTGAGCTGTATGGATGGTGGTGATCAAGCACATCACCCCCCATAAAAGTTGGAAGTGATGAAGAGAAAGAAGTGCTGTTTATATTAAATAGACTGAAAACTAGCAAATCATCAGGACCAGATAACATTCATCCTCATGTGCTTAAGGAGGTTACATATATAAAATATTTGACATGTATGTTTCAGACATCATTTCGCATTGAGGAAAATTCTAAGGATTAGAAGCTAGCACATTACCCCATTATATAAAAAAGAGTGATCAGGCTGATCCAAGTAACTGTAGACTAGTGAGCTTACCATGCATTCTGGTATATTAATGAAAGCAATTAAGCAAAACATTGAGCATCACATGGCAAGAACAGTGGTATTAGCAAATAGCATGGGTTTAGAATGGAGAGACTGCATTTCACTAAAGTGCTGTGTGAAGATGCTACTCCCTTCTCAACAGTGTAGGGGCACATTTGCCCTCAACAACTTTTTGCAGGACAGTTTATAGTTTCTCACTATAGTCTGCTGACTATAATTAACCGTGCCCCATTTGTCCTCAGTACTGTAAATAAAGACTAGAAAAACTGCATGTACCTGGATCCTTTCAGGTGCACATGAAGCGGTGTTGGACGATTTCAGCAGCCACAGGGTGACGCATCTTAGGAGGATTTTGCATAGTGTTGTGGGCATCTTTTCTCGAAGGGCCCTCGGGAAGCTCTGTCGGCCAACGCTCGTCCATTTCTTCCGGAGGTGCTGGATTGCTGCCACGGGTATCGGGTAAAGTGTGATTTCTTCCATCTTAAAAATTTTAGGAAATTAAGGCGCTTTCTAAATAAACAGGATTCTGAGAAATTAATTCATGCATTTATTTCTTGTAGGACTTCACTGGATGTTCAAACTGTTCTTTATACAGCCTGCAGTTAATCCAAAATGCAGCTGCAAGAATTATTACAAGAACAAGAAAATACAAACACCTAACTCAAATTCTTAAGTCCTTACACTGGCTCCCAGTTATGTTTAGGGCAGATATTTAAAATCCTCTTTTTAACATATAAAGCATTAAATGGCCAAGGTCTTACTTGTCTGAACTTATCATGACTTACAAACCAGAGCGCACATTAAGATCTCAGGATTCTGGTCTGCTTATAATTCCAAGGATTAATAAAATAACATTAGGAGGTTGAGCTTTTACTTACAGGGCCCCTAAACTGTGGAATGGTCTGTCTGCTATTATAAGAGATGCCCCTTCGGTCTCAGATTTAAATCCGGGCTGAAGACTCACTACTTCAGTTTAGCATAACCTGACTAGAGCTGCTGATTAACTGTACAGAGTGCATCTGTGTTGTTGGTCATTAGCACTAAAATAAAATATAATAGTTATAATCTGTTACTAACCTTCACCTATTCTGTTTCTCTCCGAGGTACTCAAATGTGGCACTTGGTGCCACGGCCCACCTGCCAAGTTGTTTTGCCTGCCTAAGGTAAAGTCATCCCTGATGGAGGATTGCAGGAATCGTGGGAAAAGAGGGGTCCTTTCATCGGATTGGCTGGTCCAGTGCTGTTTCAGCCGTGGAATGGCCAAATGGGGGAGGCAGCTTGATGGATGAGATCTCCAGGACTCTAAACAAATCCAAATCATATTATGTGATATCATCTACTGTTAAATTCTGCTCCGTACTTCTAAAATTTTTATTTTTATACTGTATTGAGGATTTGTTCTGTTTTGTGTATTGTATTGTATTGTATTGTATTGATCCCCTTCTTTATGACACCCATTGTACGCCCAACCTACCTGGAAAGGGGTCTCTCTTTGCACTGCCTTTCCCAAGGTTTCTTCCATTTTTTCCCTACTGGGTTTTTTTTTGGGAGTTTTTCCTTGTCTTCCTAGAGAGTCAAGGCTGGTGTGGCTGTCAAGAGGCCAGGCCTGTTAAAGCCTATTGCGGCACTTCTTGTGTGATTTTGGGCTATACAAAAATAAATTGTATTGTATTGTATTGTAAAGTTTTAAGAACTCTATCTATTGTTGCCGGCTGAGGAGATACATTTTATTGCACATAGGAGGCAATGTGCAGAATGTTAGATTATGTAGCCTAGTAGAGTACAAGTCCAGGTTGGTTATGCTTAAGCTTTATAATTCACTAGTCAGGACTCCCCTGGAGTACGGTGTGCAATTGTAGTCAACTGTTTTCCAAAAAACAGCAGTGCTAAAAAAAACAGAAAAGAGCAACTAGGCCAAGTCCAGGACTGCAAGGTATGAGTTATGAGGAAAGATTAAAGGAGTGGAACTTTTTTAGTTTAAGCAAATGGAGATTAAGATCAGGTATTATTGAAGTATTTAAAATAATGAAGGGAATTAGTACAGTGGATCCCAGCTGTTCCTTTAAAATTAATTCTTCCATAAGAATACAAGGAGACAGAGTGCAACTTGTCATTGTGTAGATTTTACACAAGCAATATAAATTTTTCTTCACACAGAAAACACAGACATGTGAAATAAGATAACTAAATAGCCTGGTAGACAGTAGTACTTGTGAGTCTAAATGGCCTGTTCTTATCAAAACTTTATTAATGATCAAATGTTCATGGTTAATCCTGCTCAGCTGAATACAATTAGGCTGAACAAGGCAACTGATGCTGGGCATTTGGGTGGGCCCATTACCTTTACCTTGTCCAACCACACAGCTAAAGATGAGGAAAGATCAGAGGCATGAGCATATGCCGAAAACACAATGAGGTATACCCTTTGCATACCTCCAAAAAGGCAGGATGATAAGGTGGTCATGTATCTATTGGTGCAGGCTCTGCATGGTGACCTTTGGGTGTCTGCTCCTGAACCTCTACCATCATGCCATAACTAGTCAGTGTTGGCATGGTGGGTATTACATAGTTGCTTACACCAAGAGTGTCAATTTCAGCTTTATAGAGCTGTGTCACATAGGTGTAGCGAGGCAACTCAATAAAACTGTTAAAAATGGGCTGGTAACTTGGGGAGTTGCTGAGTCCCAAGCTACCAAAAAAAAAAATAGACACAGTCTCTAGACATAGGTACAGCTACCAAGCAGGTGGTTACCTTGGTGGGTTTCAAGTGCAAATGATGAAATATAAATCTCCCGAAATTCAGAGTCTGAGGTAAGACTGGGATGACACTAATGACAAAGACAGAGTTAACAATGAGAAGAGTACCCAGTTTGAAGAACATCCTGTTTTGACATTCCTAGCTTCTTTAAACTTCTCAATTGATGGTTTCCTCTTCCTCCTCTTTATGGATATGGGGATCCATCTAGAGAATCTGGATTATTGCCATTCTTCTCCTGCAGCACTTGGACAGTCAATCCTTCTGCATGGTTACTAAGACAATTGAGAAGAGAAAACCAAGCAAATAACACCCTGCTGTTAGAGTGAACAGAGCCAAGACTGTGTGCACACCCACTGGTGTGTGGGACAGGCTGGATATAATCTTTAACCAGCTACTACCCATGGAGAAGTATCTGGAAGTGGGTAGTGTTTGTAGAACTTTATGAAAAAGACAAAAAAGGAGTCCTTGCATCAATATATGCAAGGTACTTAAGGCAAAGACATACCCAAAACTCTTGCCAGGTATAAACTGGTGCAGGCGGTGCACAGCAGAAGACTGACACTCTGTTACCTCCCTTAACCACCTGCTGGACCTTGATGCAATGGAGGTGGTGCTTCTGTGTCTGCCAGAAGTCCCTGATTATTGAATGGTCTAACTGTGGTATGCTCATAGTATCCGTGGGTCCGCCCCTAGTATCCCTTCAGGGGGCCTCTCAATTTCCCTGCCCTACGCATGCAGCAGTGGCAGTGCTGAGCTAGCTACGTACTTGATGGAAACCTTGACACTGGAGGCCTGGTTGCCTAGCAACTGCATCAGGGGTCTTGGACTGCTGCAATGAAGAAACATTTCCCTTTTCCCTGATTCTGAAAATAAACACCATGAACAGACTGTAGAGTATTTGGCTTTCAGTGGTTGCATCTCAAGTAAATCACGTTAATCACCAATTGCCTCCACTTGTGGATAAAGGCACCAAAATGAGACAACAGTAGTTGAGGTCCACATACAGAACACCATGCCTGGATAATGCCAGTGTCTCTACACTGTAGCATTAGATCAGTGGCCAAGGGCAGGAGGTCATAACCTTTGGTGACAGTGAGGGCACTAATGAGAAGGTGGTCGTATTATTGCTTACGTTGGTCATCCACACTGCTGAGCCAGTAACAGCACTGGCAAGTTTTTTGGTAGAAGGAAACAAAAACATTTGGTTTAAGTGCAAAAACGAAAGAAACACAAGACTTAAAGAGTCCCGTGACCTGTGAAAAAGGGAGGGTGATGGAGTAATTTTTGCAATTACTGTATATCCACACTAACAAGGAAAATCTTGGCTTTTTCTTGGTTGGGTATGGGCCTAAAAATGGTGGGGGACCCATGCCCTGGTTCACTCTAGCCTTAAGTCTATATCCCTGGCATACACTAAAAGCAACTCTACCTTATGATTGGCACCATCACCATTAGTAATAGTAGCTCTAGAAGCTGTTGGCACCCAGTGTCTGGAAATGATCAGATGCTGACAAATACCATATGGACTATGCAATCCAGATCTCTTTGTGCTCCTTGAGTAGGTACTGTATGTGTGCAATCACGCAGCAACATCCCCACATAATACCATTATATGGCTTATGCTGTGTTACATTTCCGTAGACAATGGGCCTCAATGGGTTACAATGTTGTCAGTTAATTGGATGTATCAGAAGTACTATGGAACTAAGTAAGTTTTTGTATACAATATTTGTAGCTTTTTTATACAGAGTCTAATATTATTAGTTCACTGGAGCTCCTTGTTCTTGCAAATGCAATACACATACAATTGTCCTTGGATGGAATGTTTGTGCTGAAGAGCAATTCCTAGTGACTGACTTTGCCTTCTCTTGATAATCAATGTCAAACACAATTTCATAGCAAATTGTATTCTTTTGTATTCAAAAAGGTAATAAGCTGAATAATGGGAATTTTGAGAATTTAGGTCTACCTTCCTGGCACCCTCTTCTTACTGAAATAGAATTCCATCTATTCCATACAATCCTGCTCAGGATAAAGCAGGCTTAGAAAATGGATGTATAATTACTAGTTGTATACAGTCACTGCCCACTTTATTAGGTATACCTGTTCAATTGCTAATCACATGGCAGCAACTAAATGCATTTAGACATTGTCAAGGTAACCTGCTGAAGTTCAAACCAAGCATCAGAATGGGGATGAAAGGTTATTTAAGGGATTTTGAACATGGCATGATTGTTGGTGTCAAATGGCCTGGTGCTAGTATTTCAGAAACTGCTGATCTACTGGGATTTTCACACACAACTATCTCTAGAGTTTACAAGGATTGGTCATGAAAAGGGAAAATATCCAGCAAGTGGCAATTCTCTGGGTCAAAATGCTTTTTTGATGCCAGAAGTCTGAAGAGAATGGCCAGTCTAGTTCAAGATGATAGAAAGACAATAGTAACTCAAATAACCACTTGTTACAACTGAGGCAGGAAGAAGAACATCTCTGAAGGCACAACATGTTGAACCTTGAAGCAGGTGGGTTACAGCAGCAGGAGACCACAGATGGTGCTACTCCTGTCAGCTGAGAATGGTCAATTAAGGCTACAATTCACACAGGTGCACCAAAATTGGAAAATAGAAGATGGGAAAAACATTGCCTGGTCTGATAAGTCTCAATTTCTCCTGTAACATTCGGATGGTAGGGTCAGAATTTGGCATCAACAACATGTAAGCATGGATCCATCTTGCTTGTATCAACAGTTTAGGTTGTTGGTGGTGATGTAATGTGGTGGGAGATATGTTCTTGGCACAGTTTGGGCTCCTTAGTACCAAATAAATATTGTTTAAATGCCACAGCCTATGTGAGTAGTGCTGTTGACCATCTCCATCCCTTTATAACTGCAGTGTACTCATCTTCTGATGGCTACTTCCAGCAGCATAAGGTACCATCTCACAAAGCTCAGACCATCTCAAACTGGTTTCTTGAACATGACAAAGAGTTCACTGTACTCAAATGACCTCAACAGTCACCAGATCTCAATCCAGTAGAGCACCATTGTGATTTAGTGGAATGGGAGATTCATGGCTGTGCAGCTGACAAGTCTGCAGCAACTACGTGATGTTATTATGTCAATATGGACCAAAATCCCTGAGGAATAATTACAGCATCTCGTTGAATCTATGCCATAACAAATTACAGCAGTTCTTATTGCAAAAGGTGGTCAAACCCAGTACTAGCTAAGTGTACCTAACCAAGCGGCCGGTGACCGTATGTTAAACATTTTCATTCGTTTATATCATTCAGTTAAGCATTACTTTTTTTGTTTTTGTCAGCTGTACGCCATTTACAGGTTGCACATTTAGAAAGCAGATGCAATGAATACAATTTTTGAAATGCTTATGTTACACTGCAACTAAAATAGTACCCTTGTGCCAGGAATTTGATTAAGCAGTTCAAAGAATGCAATTACATGCATTTAAGGTTAAACTACCAATGACCAGGGGCCTCATGTATAAACGGTGCGTATGCACAGAAATGTTGCGTAAGAACTTTTCCACGTTCAAATCGCGATGTATAAAACCTACACTTGGCATAAACCCACACACTTTTCCACGGTACCTCATACCTTATCCTACGCAAGTTCTCCGCTCAGTTTTGCAGACTGGCGGCACCCAGCGTCAAAGCAATGCTACTGTTCCTTTGTGGTTACTCCTTATTTCCCTGACCCGGCTTTATAAATTTATATAAATTTATATATGTAAATTTAACGTGCTACTTTAATTACGATGTGATTTGAGAAACTAGTTAATTAAATGATTTTAAGATGACGTTTATGATGTTCTACTTTAATGACAAAATAAAGTACATGATTAAAGTGGAAATTTCGACATTGAAGTTGACATTTCGTGCTTTTTCCCACTGAGTGCCTTTTTTTTCTCTGTACCCTAATAAGCTTTCATATGACACTCAGACAGTGGGCTATGACTTGCCTTTTCATGGCGACTTTGATATCTGACAAGTTGTTTTTTATTTCCGCCACTGTGCGCCTTTGTGAACGTGAGCTTTCAAGTTTCTCCAACATGCTATGTCACTTGATCAACTTCCTTTTGTTGATTATACCACGGTTTAAATAAACAAATAGTATGTTTTTTCCTTTGCCTCCACTTGGTATTTGCTGAAATTCTTATATTTTCCCCTGTGCTTTTCCCATTGTCTTTTCACAGAAGGCTGAGCTTAAGGGCGATTTACATTGATTTGCATATTCAAAGAGGTGTAATTCTGGGGTGAGTTGGGGCGGGACAGAAGGCGCGTGCACGAGCGTTACTTTTCACGCTGATCGGGATTTATGTAGCGGAAGAACGTGGAAGTTGGAGTACGCACAGATTCCTGCATCTGGATTTTTCTGTGCGTAAGCACATTTCAGCTTTTGTGCTTACATCCTGTTATAGTGCGAATTCTATGCACGGCGTTATACATGAGGCCCCAGATCTTTCCATATTAGGAGAATAATAATATGTGTCATTAAATTTTCAGTACAATATCACACCACAATGTGAGTTGCAGTAACATTCATGCCTAGATACAACTCAGCAGGAAGTTTACAGCATAAAAAACAAAAGACCTGTTAAAGTCAAGTTAGCAAATGTTTGTATGCAGTATATGAGACACAAAATCAACTTACATTACATTTGTTGTCACGATCTCTGAAAGAACACACTGAGAAAATTAATAAAGTTTTTTTGACTATTTATTAACACAACAGATAGTGTTTCAGTGGGCAGTGTGTTTCAGTATTCGGTGTATATACTGTGAAGAATGAACTGATTAGCAAATTGCACCATATAGAAATTAAATAATATTGTGAACTATATGTGTAGTCAGTATAGATGCTGGTATTTTTGGAACTAGGCAAAGGTACAAATATCGCAGCTTTATGTGGGAGTTTTCATAGTGATGTTCCAAGCCATGCCATACCTGGAGAGAGACAGGTTTAGGATATAATAAATCAAAAATGTGGACTGTGTCTCATTTGGTGTTAAGCGCATGCATTGTGTGTCTGTTCTGAACTGCACTAGTGCCATCAGTCTTGGTTTACTTGTTTCCACATACTTGTTTGACTTTTGGAAACATAATTTTTTAATATTCTTGAAGAGAAAATAAGTTTAGGATATACTGTATGTTTACATTTATTTTCAAGTCATTTTTCAGCGCCTTTAAATCATCCCTTTAATCTATTCCAATTCCAAGCTGATTGCTTTTTCAGTTAAAAGTCATAATCTTCCTCTGCCTTAACCATTTCAAGTGAATGAGTCCTGGATGTAACGTTAGTGAGCTGACCATGACGATGACCAGCTGAAGTTATTTGTATTAAGTATTAAATGCGGTAGCCAAACTATGAGACTTCAGTTAGAGGTTTATCACAATGGTAGCCTAGTGTGAGCCATCACCATATAAGTGCCATTCCATCCATCCACCCATCCATTATCCAACCCACTATATCCTAACTACAGGGTCACGGGGGCCTACACATGGCACAAGGCAGGAAACAAACCGCGGGCACGGCGCCAGCAGGGCACACACACACACAACCACACACCAAGCACACACACTAGGGACAATTTAGGATCACTAATCCACCTAAACTGCATGTCTTTGGACTGTGGGAGGAAACCGGAGAAACCCCATGCAGACACGGGGAGAACATGCAAACTCCACGCAGGGAGGACCCGGGACGCAAACTCGGGTCTCCTAACTGTGAGGCAGCTGCGCGACCACTGCGCCACTGTGCTGCCCATAAGTGCACTTAATACCATTAAATATTATTTTGTATAATTTTTGAAGTACAGTATATTTGGGCCATTTTATAGACAGATGTTCAGTTTTTTACTTTATCTATCATGTCATTATCATACTGGGCATTCACGAAACAACTACAAGCTTTATGATAAAAGTTGTATAGTTTGAAAAACTTAAAAATATTGAATTATTAACATAGTTCAAAAGGTTACTGCTGCCTGTATTGAGTTTACTGAAGGACTTACAGTATATAGAACTACATTGTAAGATTAATTTGAACTACAGCATGATATTCCCAGTAAACATGACAGCTTCATCTGGGTCAGTATCCTTTAAATATTTAACAATAGTCCAGATATCTAGGAGTTGCATATTTAAAAATCTATACCAATGAAATGTTTGCAACCTGATGGAAAATATTAAGCAATATGTTAAAAGATGGTAATCCCTTCATTTTACATTAGCTGGGAGAACTGATATTGTTTAGATGAATATCCTCAAATTTTCAAAATATTCCTTACATGTCAGCAGATCATTCTTTAAAAACTATAAAATGGACAATCATGCAAGGACCTAAAGAGGAGAGGGCACTTAGTATCAGATCTATGCATTGACAATTTGTTAGCATTCTGTGAACAATTATGTATTAACACAGTTATCCAATAACACACAATTTATTTTATTGTTTGAAAATTGAAACATGGCTAAGAAATCTGCCCAGGTTTCCCAAATGTACACCGAAGTTGACCTATGACTGAAACTCTGTTATCTAGCAACAATGATGAGCATCTCCAGACATTTGAACTAGAGGATTTATTTAAAAGAATTCACATCATGATGATATAAAGCAACAATGGAAACAGATTATTTTAACTAGAATGGAACCTAGCCACTAATAAAATACTCCCCACATCAATCTGTGAAAAGCAAGGCATAAATCAAATTTTAAAAATTGAATATCGCACATGCTTACTTTCACTGAGATTATCCAAAATATATTTTATATGATGTCATCAGAGGTGACCGTGGTGAGGTCTGCGGTAGGAGTGACGGATGCATTCAAAGTGGAGGTGGGATTACATCAGGGATTGGCTCTAAACCTTTTCTTATTTGCAATGGTGATGGACAGGTTGACAGATGAGATTAGACAGGAGTTCCCGTGGACTATTATGTTTGCTGATGACATTGTGATCTGTAGCAAGAGTAGGGGGCAGGTTGAGGAGACCCTGGAGAGGTGGGGATCAGACCAGAAAGCATGAGACAGAGCTGGAGATAGCAGAGTTAAAGATAAAGATTTGCATTGGATGTGACAAGGATGGATAGGATTAGGAATGAATACATTAGAGGGTCTACTCAAGTTGGATGGTTGGGAGACAAAGTCAGAGAGGCGAGATTGTGTTGGTTTGGACATGTGCAGAGGAGAGATGCTGAGGATATTGAGAGAAGGATGCTAAGGATAGAGCTGCTGGGCAAGAGGAAAAGAGGAAGGCCTAAGAGAAGGTTTATTGATGTGGTGAGAGAGGACATGCAGGTGATGGGTGTAACAGAACAAGATACTGAGAACAGAACGATATGGAAGAAGATGATCTGCCGTGGTGACCCCTAACAGGAGCAGCCAAAAGAAGAAGAAGAAGATTATATAACATTCTTAAACCTGCATCAACCAATTCTTGCCTTGTGCCAAGTGCTGTAAGAATGTGCATACCATATTCTCTGCACCCCTTGACCTCGGATAAGATAAAGCTGTAATGAGAAAGGTATCATTTAAAACTTAGTGAAGAGGATCATTTTTACACATGGAAGAAATTGTTTCTTAAACCAAACTGATTTCTCAGTCTAAAAATATAGTAGCTGTTGATTGCTGGTTGTCATGTCATATGTAGAGCAATACAATATGAGACACTTTTAATATAAATCTATGTATATCCTGCAAACCAAAAAGAACAATCTTGCCAATACTGAATTTATGGATTTAATGATGTGTTTGTTTTTTTATTTAGAAATCATTAAGCCAGCAAAATCATATAAAAATTAAATATGGAGCCTGGTATTTGGATCCTAAAAAGTGAAAGAAAAGCAATGCTGATGAGCCTCTTACAGATCCTGATTTTATTAGAGATTTAATTAAGAATGAAAACTTTGATTCATTTCAACTCCTGTATTTCTTTCTCCCTCTGTGGCACCTGCACACAAGGTAGATAGCGCACCACACAACTACTTCTTACCTCCACATAAGAGGTCATACTGTACATCATCCTGTTTCTTTTCCCTTGTCAAAACACCTCCTGCTATTCACTCGTCCATTCATTTTATTGGCAAGTGGTGCTGTTCTGCTGCTAATATTTAACTGTCAGACTGTCTGCATTAATTAAAAAAAAAAAGACAAAGAGTCTTAAAATAGCCCACTCATTATAGTATTCTTTTTTCTATAACGTCACAAAATTTCAATCAAACTGTTTTTGAGATTTTGAGGTACTTAGTTCTGTCCATTGTAAGTTTTTTTTTTTTTACCCCTGAACATTGATATAACCCTAGTGTCCTAGATGTTCCACCCTGCCAAATTTCAGCTTCTTAACTAAATGGGAAATAGTGTTTTTGTTAATGAATGTGTGTGTAAGTCAGTCAGTCAACTTTACAGTTATGATTACATTGTGATATAGCAGGTCCGTGGCTCAGAAGGAAAGGCCAGTTTTTAAATAAATAATCACCACACTCACAGCTTAAAGAGGGGGGCATGGTATTGTGACCGGAGCAATTTCTGGGTGCAATACGGGCTTGGGCGTTTCTGCACTGAAGTGCATAGGTGTGGGATCGCCCATGTCCGTAATTGTTGTCAGGAGCTGCTAACCACGACATCTGTGCCATGTCTTCATTATAAATAGAAGAAGCATGAGTGCGGAGTAGTGATCTGAAAAGAGAAGGACGAAGGTTGAAGGAGAAGGAGAAGAAGAGAGCGAGCACGAGCGTGAGCGTGAGTAGGCAGGCTCACTGAAGGTTGCATGCAGCTGGTACGAGAGCCCCTGAGGAGGAATGTTAGGCCAACACTTGGGGGCCAGAATGAACGGGTCGTTCCAGATGAGCAGTTTGGCTTGTCGTGGAAGGCAGTGGCAGTCAAGGAGGCTTTAGAGAGTTGAGCCCCAGTGTGAGCGCCCTGGCCGGTGGGGAACCCAAGTCTTGGTTTGGCTGAAACTCTGCGTAGCTGGGGAACCATTTCTCTATGTATGTAAGTGTATGGCACCCAGTCACTGGGTTCCTGATGCTACTGGAATAGGCTTTAGCTTCGTTTGACTGTACGATTTCATTGAGCATATTCAGAAAATGTGCAGGTAATCCTGATAAAGCACAAATAAGACACAGGAACCTAAAGATACTGTGAATATATTATAAATACTAAACACTGGATTAAATTATTAATGTAATTGGCAATTGACCTTATTTGCAATTGTCCCTATAACTCCAGGGACCAAAAGAAGACAGATGACATCTGTTTTTGAATATATCTCACAAGTCATTAAATTGGCACACCATTTGGTTTAAAATAAACATTGGGAATCCACCAGTTTAGAAATGATATTGTTAGGCAACATGTTAAACATTTCAATAGTCAGTTGCTACTTTTACTTTTGTTATTTTATAACTAAAATGTTAAATACGATCTTCCATGCTGTTTGGCCTGTACCATATAATAAGTCTTGTTCAGAATACTGACTTGCAGAAGAACTGTACCACATTAAAAGGAAGGGGGTGGTTGTGGATATAGTTTTAAATAACACAGGAGTAGGACAACCTAAAGCTAACCCTTATCCTTGAAGACATTCTGTTATTAGTGCATGATGTATTGATAAGCTGGAGGACCCCTTTTAAAATTGGAGCAATCCAAGAAGTGCTAAAAACCCTAATCTATCTCATACACCATGTAGTTCTATTGACAAACTGGGGTGAGTAGTTTATCTTTTATTTCACCAAAATTTGAAGATCAGTCTGTGTGTAATGTTTCATTTCATTATGATTTAGATGTGTAATTGTAACAGCATATCTCATAACCGATGCATAGGAGTAGACTGTATGAGGTTTTTTTTTTCGTATTGTGTTATACAGTACAATACTGAACTATAAATTTTTGACTGAATGTTATACTTTACTCATGCAAATAATTTATAATGGTTTACTCCAAGTTTAAGTAATTTAAGTTCTGTTTTTATCTAAGCATTCAACTCAATTTATTTTGTATAGAACTGTCTTCATTGAATGCAGGCACAGTGTGCTAGAACAAGTTAACAGGTAAAATGCAATTACTGTACAAGCACTACTAGGTGCTAATTATGTAATACATACATATAAAGACACAGATTTGTTTACTCATAAATAAACCTAAGCAGTTTCTAAACTGATTAACACGAATGAAGCCTAATAATAATCATTAACAACATCATTGAACTAAGGGTAGTTGACAATAGAGGCAAGGAAAACAAAAAATCAGTGAGCTTTGGGTGTCAATGATCAGTTAGAACAGTTAAAGTCATACACAGTCATAGTCCTGAAGACCCTGGCCAACTAGCCCACCCTTAGGGTGTCCTGTGCATATGTCAGAAAATTAATCCTTAGTAGTTTGCCTATTTGCACATCTTCTTTTGAGAACAATACCTACCTAATCTATCCAATTAATTAACCCACTTATTCAGGGGTATCAGCTATGGATAGGATGCTAGTCCATTGTTGGGACCAAGGTCCAGGGCCAACTTATATTCCAAAAAATAATGGAGAGCTAATCTACCCCTGAAGCATCAGTGGCAAGACAGGAACCATCTAGGTGCAACAAACATGTGGTGACATTAGATGTTTTAAAAATGTTGTATATTTTACTTTGTGTTTTTTTTTTAAACTGGTGCTGTTGCATTAATTAATAATATGGTCACATTGATTGGTTGGTTGCACTTGCAGCAACATTGACAGAATTTAAGCACAGGTAACTCGATAAAAAAAGATCAGGTAGAGTCTGACCTCAAGGGGAAATAACCTAGTATGCCATTACTGCTAAAGGATTAATAAAGAATTATTTTTTCCTTTATTGGTGCTTCCATCTGCCTGCTATCTTATTTGCATCTACACCTTGATATGGAAGATTTCTACATATATATATATATATATATATATATATATATATATATATATTGTAAGAACTGGAGACCACAAATTCTTGGGGCGGAACCGAGGTGGTGTGAGTAAGCGCCCTCCCCTGGGCAGATGTATAAACAGTATGGAATCAATCCACTTTAAAGGCGCATGATCCGTCACCAGAGTGGAAATATGCTGATGCTTGAAGCTGTTATCATTTTGTAGCTGGCTGTAATTGGAGATTGTCCTAGAATCTTTAATCTGTATGAGTCTGTGCTGAAAACCTCTTAGCAATCAAGACGATGGGGCTGGACCAGGGACTACTACTTTCCTTTTTCCTTTTCAACTATGGATTAAAGTTGGTAAAAACAGAGTACATGAACAGATCATTTCAAAATGGTGGATCATGGAGGTTGGAGTTTGTGCTGGGATTTCTACATGGTCCCGATGGGGGCTCGGCTTTCCTACCCAGAAGAGCATACTGAGCCACTCGTGTGTTTTCCCCAGAAGCCATATATATATATATATATATATATATATATATATATATATATATATATATGGTAAAGGAATTATATTAAATTTAAATATTGGGCACTGTAATTGTGTAATCATTTGATTCCTTCTCCTAATTTAGTAAGGTAAACATCGAAGTTTCAGTTTGCAATGTTGTAACCTCCCCAGAAAAAGTAATCGGATAGGAGGAATTGTAAGTGGACTTTAAGTGCTGTTCTAGATTCAGAGGCAGTAGGGCCAATTTTACGCTTTGTAGCACACATACCGTCATACCACTTAATTACACTGGAGCCAGTAAACCTAACATGCTTACCTACAATGATTGATTTTGGCAAAGTTTAGTTATAGAGAAAAGACAACTTTGTAATATGCGCTTTAAATGACATGATAGAGTCAAAGATAATTCCTAGATTGTGGGCTGATTCAGTAAAATTAATGGGGATTCCAACTGAGTTAAATGAGTAGTTCTCATCCATCCACTCCTTTAATTCACTAACACAACTAATTAAAGACAACATCGGAGAAACTTCATTTGATCTAAATGAAAGGTATAACTGGGTGTCATCTATATACGAGTGAAAATTAACATGTTTCCTAATGATAGATCCCAGTGGAAGCATGTAAAGTGAAAACAGTAAAGGTCCCAGTACTGAGCCCTGTGGGACACCATATTGAAAGGGTAAATTTGAAATAGGCCTATAATTATTTAGTATGTGTCGGTCTAGGTCTTTTTAAGTAATGGTTTAATGACTGACACTTTCAGTGCATCAGGTACTGTGCCATGCAAAAATGAACTATTGATAATGTTTACAATAGGCACTGCAAGAACATCCATTGCACTTTTTTACTAGTTCCAGGCACTGGATCTAGGGAACAAGTAGTATGTTTCATTTTAGAAATTACAGTTAAGACTTCCTGCTCAGTTACAAGATTAAAATTACTAAAGTGCTGCATGCAATGTGAAGCAGGGTCTGCTATGCTAGTATGCAGTTTGTACTGTGATGCTGAGATCTTATATTTTTAATTTTCTCATTTAAGAAGTTCATAAAGTCTGTACTGCTAATATCTGTTGGTATTTTGCACTGTAGATCTGAATTCCCATTTGTTAATTTAGCAACTGTTCTAAACAGTACCCGGGGATTTTTATTATTACTATCTATTATTGTAGAATAGTATTCTGAGCAAGCTTTAAAGAGAGCTTTTTATATTTTTTAACACTCTCAGTCCTTAAAGAGAGCTTTTTATATTTTTTAACACTCTCTGTCCATGCAATTTAAAAGACATGTAGCGTTGTTGTTCTCCATCTTCGCTCTAGTTTTTGATACTCTTATTTAAGAGCTCAAGTGTTTTCATTAAACCAGGGAGAGTTTCTACGTGCTTTGATCACTTTTGTTTTAAGGGGAGCCACTGCATCCAGAGCATCTCTCAAGGTCACATTATAATGTGATGTTAGCTGATCTAAATTGTTTTCCATGTTTACATTTGATGTTAACTGATCTAAATGGTTTTCCACAATTAAACTTGACTTACTCAAGTATCTATACATTTTGAAGCAGAATTACAATCTAGATGTCGCTGTGTCTTTGTTTTAATCTGTGAGTGCACTGGCAAGGGCAGGAATAAATCAAATGTAATTAAGTAGTGATCGGAAATAACCATTTAATGGAGTAATATTTAAATTTTGAATTTGAACTTTGTAAGTTATAATTAAATCTAATGAGTGCTTATGATTATGAGTTGCACCTTTGACATTATGACAAAATCCTACTGAATAGTGCTGGGCTTTATACCGGTTCATACCGAAAACCATTTTTTATTTTTGTTATGATATGGATTTGTCTTATACTGCAACACTGGCTTAAATAGTCTAAACAATGTTCAGAATGTGGCGCAGTGGGAATCTGTTTAAGGGGGGACCTTTTTCACTACTAAACCGCTAAACAGGTATGCAACGGCGTTAGTGTAGGTACTGAGCAGTGAAACTGGACAGAGAACATTCAGAAACCGAAGCTGTAGTACACGATAAAGTTGAACATGATGACAGAGAAGAACTTTTGCCGAAAAAAAGGAGCCGTGTCTGTTGTCTGGAGATACTTTTGTTTTAAAAGGTTGGATGTGGACCAAACAACCATTTACTGCAAATGCTGTTGAGCTAAAGTTGTTGCTGGAAGCAGCAACACAAGCAATTTGCTGCACCACCTTAGCCGTAAACATGCTTTGGAGTACCCCTGCTTTGGACACAGGCTTCACACAGCCATAGATATGTAATAGTTATTAAAATAATAAACTATTTTAAGTAATGGTAGTAAAAACATATAGTAATAAGAAATGTACAATAAATGTGTGTATAATCGGTTTTCTGTTATATCTATTATCAGTCAGTACAGGTAGTCCCCTACTTACGATTATTCAACTTAGATCTTTCAAAGTTACGATGTCGAAAGCAAGACGATAATTTATATAAAATTGTGTAAAATATAAATTTTCAAGTTGGCGCGGCAAGCAATCGGAGTGATGCAGTACCATACGTTGCTGGAAACTCCTACGTCGTGAGATGTCTCAGTCTAGCTAACAATCGATAGAGGTCAGTGATCTTGTTGTTACATTACTTTTCAATGCGCTTTTGCTAGAAGGAAAGTTAGCTTTGTTGATTTGACCTCGATTCCATATGTGTGCATGAATAGCGAAGAGCAAACAGCTTCTAAAATGGTATGTGGAGAGATACCAAAGTGAATGCTCAAAGCAAAATAATCTGTGGATGACTTTTTTCATATTATTGCTGAATCGGACTCCGATTTGTCAGACTCTGATTTTGATGCAAGCGATCTGGAGATGGAGGTTGAAAACGAAAGTGAGGTACTGGCATCAGCTGATCATGGTGCTGAACATGTTCCTGTAGCTGATGAACCCATGGCAATGTTTGCCTGGGATGACAGACACTTATGATAACACGAGCTACAAACCATATTGCATCTCACTACAACGGTCACCCCTGCGCACCACAGCCAAGCAGCCAGCCAGCCCACCATGCAATTTACCTTAATGATGGTTCAGTTGGTAAAGATGTCATCACCAAGTTGTACTTGTTTTACTTTATTTTAATTTTTCTTTGGAGAATACTGTGTAATGTACCTGGGCTTAAAGCCTTGAAGTAATAGTATTATTACTGGAAATTGCACTATTATTTATTAGTTTAAATATTATGTCGTTTAATGATGGTAAAGTTGTTTAAAAAATCTGTGGAGAGAGATTTTTAACATTAACAGAAAGTGTAGTTGGTTTACAAAAAATATTTACTATTTATTCCTTTTCTAAGACATGTTTAGTGCAATACGACTTTTGACAAGCACCTTTGGATATTTTAGTAAGTCTAAATGCCTCTTTGGATGGTTACAAATGTGTTGTCAAAATTATAGTTTAAGTTGTTTTCAAAATTTGTTCAATAAAAAGGTTTTATATTTTGACTGTCATGCAGTGTGATTCCTTCTCTTCCTTAGTGCCACCTTCTTGAAAATTATCACTTTATGAGGCCATGCAAACCTGTATTCTTGTGTGCACATTAAAATGTTGTTTTGTACAATTCTTATGACAGTGAAATAGGTTATTCTTAGCCAGTCTACTGCAGTAATTGCAGTGGAAAATGTGGTTAACATCCACTCATGCATGGGAAAAAAAATACCGTTGAATACCGTGAAACTGGTATAATTTTGAAAAATTCGTGATATAGAATTTTGGTCATACCATGCAGCACTACTACTGAATTTAACAAATAAGTAAAACATTTGCTAAAAGTAAAACATTTGCAGTTTCCACATCAGTGTGTACGTTAAAATCCCCCATCAGTACTACATGATCATAATTTATAACCAAATCAGATAAAAGGTTGCTAAATTCAGTCATGAACAATGAATATGGCCCTGGTGGTCTGTAGACTAGCACTATAATTTTGTTGGAATCTACTTTAATATTTAAAATGAATGCTTCAAAGGATGTAAAGTCGCCTAAATTTTTAGACGTGATTTGCATTTTGTTACAATGAATTATTCTAAGGCCTCCTCCTCGACCAGAATCTCTAGACTTATGAAGGAACGAGTATCCAACTGATGTCGCCTCAGCTAGCCGTCCTCTACATCTTGCTCTGTCACACCCACCACCTGCAAGTCCTCTCTCACCACATCCATAAACCTCCTCTTAAGCCTTCCTCTTTTCCTCTTTCCTGGCAGCTCTGCCTTTAACATTCTTTTCCCAATATACCCAGCATCTCTCCTCTGCGCATGTCCAAAAAAACAAAATCTTGCCTTTCTGGCTTTGTCTTCCAACTGTCCTACCTGAGCAGACCCTCTAATGTACTCATTTCTAATCCTGTCCTTTCTCGTCACACCTAATGCAAATTTTAGCATCTTTAACTCTGCCACCTCCAGCTCTGTCTCCTGCTTTCTGGTCAGTGCCACCATCTCCAACTCATATAACAAAGCTGGTCTCACTATCGTCCTGTAGACCTTCCCTTTCAATCATGCTGATAACCGTCTGTCACAAATTACTCTTGACACTCTTCTCCACCCATTCCACCCTGCCTGCACTCTATTTTTCACCTCTCTTACACAATCCCTGTTACTCTGTACTGTTGTTCCTAAGTATTTAAACTCATCCACCTTTGCCAACTCAACTCCCTGCATCCTTAAGTATTTAAACTCATCCACCTTCACCAACTAAACTCCCTGCATCCTCACCATTCCACTGACCTCCCTCTCATTCACACACATGTATTCTGTCTTGTTCCTACTGACCTTCATTCCTCACTTCCCTAGAGCATGTCTCCACTTCCCCAGGGTCTCCTCAACCTGCTCCCTACTCTCGCTACAGATCACAATGTCATCAGCAAACATCAGAGTCCAAGGGGACTCTTGTCTAATCTCATCTGTCAACTTGTCCATCACCATTGCAAATAAGAAAGGATTCAGAGCTGTTCCCTGATGTAATCCCACCTCCATGTTGAATGCATCTCTCACTTCTTCTGCAGACCTCACCACTGTCACACTTCCCTCGTACATATCCTGTACAACTGTATGTACTTCTCTGACACTCCCGACTTCCTCATACAATACTCTAACTCCTCTCGGGGCACCCTGTCATGTGCTTTGTCCAGGTCCACAAAGACACAATTGAACACCTTCTGGTCTTCTCTATACTTCTCCATCAACACCCTAAGAGCAAACATCACATCTGTGGTTCTCTTTCTTGGCATGAAGCCATACTGCTGCTCACTAATCATCACCTCCCTTCTTAACCTAGCTTCCACTACTCTTTACCATAACTTCATGCTATGGCTCATCAATTTTATCCCCCTGTAGTTAACTATAGCTCTGCACATCCCTTTTATTCATACAAATTGGCACCAGTACACTTCTCCACTCCTCAGGCATCTTCTCACTTTCCAAGATTCCATTAAACAATCTGGTTAAAAACTCCACTGCCATCTCTCCTAAACATCTCCATGCTTACACAGGTATGTCATCTGGACCAACGGTCTTTCCAATCTTCATTCTCTTCATAGCTACCCCTACTTCCTCCTTGCTAATCCTTTGCACTTCCTGATTCACTATCTCCACATTATCCAACCTTCTCTCTCTCTCTCATTCTCTTCATTCATCGGCCGCTCAAACTACTCTTTCCATCTTCTCAACACAACCTCCTCGCTTGTGAGTATGGTCCCATCTTCATCCTTTATCACCCTAACCTGCTGCATCTCTTTCCTAGCTCGGTCCCTCCATCTAGCCAATCAGTACTGGTTATTTTCTCCCTTCTTATTCTCTAACTTCTCATACAACTCATATGCCTTTTCTTTAGCCTTCGCCACCTCTCTCTTCACCTTACACCTTATCTCCTTGTACTCTTGTCTACTTTTTGCATCTGCCTTACTATCCCACTTCTTCTTCGCCATCCCCTTCCTCTGTATACTCTCCTGTACTTCCCCATTCCACCACCAGGTTTCCTTTTCCTCCTTCCTCTGTCCCGATGTCACTCCAAGCACCCTTCTTGCTGTCACTCTTACTACTTCTGCTGTAGTTGCCCAGCTGTCTAGTAACTCTTCACTGCCACCCAGTGCCTGCCTTACCTCCACCCCAACTTTTTCAACTTCCACCATTTGATCCTTGGCTCTACCCCCACTCTCCTCCTCTTCTTGATCTCCAATGTCATCCTACAGACCACCATTCTATGCTGTCTAACTACACTTTCCCCTGCCACAACTTTGCAGTCTTTAATCTCCTTCAGATTGACCCTTTTGCATTGGATATAATCTACCTGTGTGCATCTTCCTTCAGACAGTAGCCCAATTTCCACCAGTATCCTGTTGGCGGTCGTTGTTAACCCAGGGCTCAACCGATCCGGTATGGGAATCTTTCTTATTGACTGCATGTTGATCTGGCAAAATTTTACACCTAATGCCCTTCCTGACATAACCCTCCCCATTTATCCAGGCTTGGGACTGGCACGAAGAAACACACTGGTTTGTGCATCCCCTGTGGCTAGGTTGGGGTTTATACCCATAGATAATGACTTTTTGTTCTCCTTCTCAGGTAAGACTACTGTTGAAGCCAAGTTTAAAATATAAGCAGTATATGAATATATACTGTATATGGGTGTTCCATGAAAGGAAGAATGTTGTAGCAGTACTTTGACTGTAAAATAAATAATGCCTTAAATTCAACAGAAAAGAAGGAGGTAAACTGTATTATATGTACAAGTATGGTGGGTATCCAATATATTAAATGGTTATGTTTATGGTTTTGGGGTGTGTGGAAACTGAAAAACGTTTGACAAGTGGAGTATGAGGACGGTGTAATGAACAGGAAGTATAGATATAGAACATTATGAGGTGAGTATTGGATGGAAAAATGTAGAACTTCTGAAGACTGAGCCATTCACCAAATACCGTGTGGAAGAATAGATACTGAATACAATTTTTGTGTGCATAAGGTGAGTGTGAACAAGACTAAAAGATATTCCTGAGAGAACAGCAAACTGACATAGATGAGAAAGATAATGGGGAAGAAGCATGTGAAAAAAGGCAGGAAGATATTGCAGGTTGAACCACTTGCTAGACAGTGGCAGTTGGGTGAAGACTTGAATTGTGATTCAGAATAGTCAATTAATAGGAATGGATAAATGAGAAGTGGAGAATAGTGAAGGAAGCAGCACTCAAATCCCTTTGAGTGTACCTGTTAAAAGTGTAGTAGTAAAGAAACAATGGGACCTTTAAATAAAATTGGAATAAATATTTATGTACAACAGCCCAGCACTTAATATATTAAGAAAGCATAACAGAAAAAATGGAATGAGCTTTGCAGAACAAAGCAGGCTGATGGGAAAGGTCCCCGTTTGAATAGGGATTATGATGTATGAAAAGTAAGGAATGAATATAATCAACAATATGAAAGATAGTGGTGGTAAAAGAGTGCTGTGGTCAATGGGAGGAGGGAGAATGGCAGAAGATGATTAAATAACATTAAGTTTTTATAAAATAAAAAAATGCAAAAAAGTCAAAATAGAGGAAAAGAATCATAACAGAATTACAGAAAGTATATGAAAAAGACAAAGATGTGATAAGTAATGAGAAAGAAATTAATTACTATAAAATGGAAAGGAAGGCTGGCAGTAAAGAAGGTTGAAAAGGTAAAAATTTTGATTAACTTACAAGGATGGTTAAAACTCCAAGAATCTTCTTTCAGATAAATGGAAAAAGAAGTTATTGAGTGGTTGATAGTCAAAAAAGGTGAAAAGAAAAAAATAATGCCCAGTTTATGTAGAAATATCTTTAAGGAAATGTATAAGAAGAGTACAAGCAAAGAAACTGACATTTTAGGAAATATTGCAGATTTATTGAGGAGTCAACAGCAGTCTTAGGAAATTAAGAAGGCCTTTGGCACATGTATAAAAGCTATTTCTCCAAGATGTGATGGATTTCCAGTGAAGTTCACAGACGTGGACAAAGTTGTTGTTAACCTTACAGCTCATTACAAAAGTGCTTAACTGAAGAGCAATTGTCCCATGTACACCTGCATGAAAATGTTAGACCAGCATGTTAAAACAGCATGTTAAAGGGAAAGCTTATAAGACCATCTCCAAGCTGCTTGATGTTAATGTGACAACAGTTGCAGAAGGATAGTGAAAATAGTCTAGAAACTTCCAAAGAAATACAAGCTAGTCAAACTTCATCAGTGTCTAATAGTACCATCTGTTGCTTTTTGAGTGACATTGGATTGAATGGAAGAAGACCCAGGAGGACACCACTGTTGAAAGAAAACAAAAAGCTAAACATGAATTTGTTAAAATGCATATTGACAATCCACAATACTTCTGGAAGAATGCCCTTTGGACAAGTGAGACAAAACTGGAACTTTTACAGCAAGTCACATCAACTCTATGTCCACAGTTAAAAAATAAAGCTTTGAAAGAAAAGAACACGATACCTACTATGAAACATGGAGGAGGCTCATTTATGGTTGGGGCTGTTTTACTGCATCTGGGTGCCTTGAATCTGTGCACAGAACAATGAAAGCTCATGACTCTCAAGACATTCTGGAACAAAACGTACTACCCAGTGTCAGAAAGCTCAGTCTCAATGGCAGGTCACAGATCCTCCAACAGGATTATGATCCAAAATCCATAGTTAAAAGCACCCAAGAATGGCTAAGAATAAAATATGGCACTATTCTGAAGTGGCCTTCAGTGAGTCCTGATTTGGATTTATCTATGGGAAGAACTGAAACATGCAATCTGGAGAAGGAACCCTTCAAACCTGACGCAGCTGGAATTCTGTTTTTGTGGAGGGGTACCAACACATTTGTTCTGTTAAACGTTTATTGGAGACAATTTAGTTAAGTTGGACGGTTGGATTACAGTGCTGTTTTGAACTAGAGTGGTTCATTAATAATACCAAAGTAGAGAAATTAAAAAATAAAGGCCTGTGTCATGACTACACATTATTAGCAAACATTACAGCAATCAGAAAGAGATTAGTCAGTGAACAAGTAATTCAACAGTATCTGGCACAGTTTCAGGAGGGAAAGCAGCTAATAACATTCTATTAGGAAGACTCGATAAGATATGCAAGGTGGTGGATGTGGGATCTTGCTTTAATAATCAGGACACATTGAAAGCATATGATAAAATTGCCCAGGAATATATGGAAAATATTAGAAAGGATGACATTTAGAGAAACAGTGCATACAATGGGTTAGAGTATTGTACAAAAACATGTTACAGTACATATTAATAAATAATACATTTACTGGATATAGAAATAGCCAGAGAGAAGAATAGCAAGGACTGTACCTTTTGCATTGTTCTTTACTTGTGCTATGAATGTTTAGCAAACACTACAATAAATGAAACAAGGCAGTGAAATGCCAGGCAGCAATCCTCAAATTATGGGAGTGTGAAAAAGAGGATGAAGTGTAGAAAAGAGCCAAAAATAAAAGGAAGGAGATTTATGGATGTCAGAAATAAATAAAAAGAGGGTGATGTAAGGAAAACAAAACTGTGAAAGTATTGAGCAAATTACTGAAAGACAATGTAAAGTTGTTAATGTGACCAAGGAAACTTTATGGCCAAAGATACAATAGCAGAAGGAGATTGAAGTAGAAATGTTTTTAGTAAGAGGTGTTAGAGGTGGCTGGGATGGCGACCCGGCCGGGACACCCAGGAGGACCGGAGGAGGGCTTGCGTCTTCCCCAGACCATCTGGGGGCAACCGCCCTGGTACCTTTGGGGGCCATGGGTACAGAGCTTTGAAGCTCCACCCTGTAGGGGCCCGTGGTCCCCCCCATGCCTTTGGAGCCCTGGACCTCAGCACTTCTGCCACACCAGGGACACCCGGAGTGCTTCCGGGGATGCAGCAGGCACTTCCGCCACACAGGGGCGTATCGGCGGGTGATTGCCGGAACCCACCTGGAGCACATCCGGGTGATAATAAAAGGGGCCGCCTCCCTTCATTTGAATAAGAGAGTCGGGAGAGGAGTGGACTGAGCTGAAGAGGAGAGAAGGGGGCGGTCCGAAGAAGGCATTGTGTGGCCAGGACTTTGGGGGTTTTTGTGGTGCACTTTGTGACTTGGTAGTGTAAATAAACGTGTTTGTGGGTGAAATGAATGTGTCTGCCTGTCTGTGTCTGGGCAGTCTCCACAGAGGCAAAGATAAAACCAAATAATATCTTAATAAAATAACTGGATTAAGAAAATGAAAAGGAGGAGTAAGAAAAAAAATTCTTATTTGAAAAAAATATTCTTATTTATTCTTATTCTTTTATTTCTTATTCGTATTTATTTGAAGTAAAAACTTAACTGGACAGTCAAAATACTTGTGTTGGGAAACTGTGGAAATAGAAATGTTGAAAGGAATAACTGTGTTAAAAGTAATTGATTTTGATATTATTACTGAATCTAAAGCTAGACTGGAAAATAGTGATTAGGAAAAATAAAATAAAATGCAAGTGAAAGAAAATTAGTTTGAATGTATTGCCAATAGGCAATGGAGTTTAAACGAGAAAAAAATGGTTTTGTGAATATGAGTGAAGTCAGCAATGTGCATTACCAATATTGTGTCCTTGTTAATATGGACACCAAAACTGCACAGATTATTCCAAATGTATCCTCACCTGTGCTGTACGTAGATAAGCATGTGCGATTTCACTATCATGACTCTATTAACAAATGCATAATAAAGCTTAAAGATGTAGGGCAGAGTAGTCATTGCCCTATTTTGTTGACCTTTCAGTGATACAGAAGGCCTTTTTTGCTAAAAGAACAGACCGAACAGAGAGTTTGAAAGCCAGCTGCCTCTCCCCCACCTGTATTCCAGAAGGACACTAAATTAAGTGGCTAAACTGATCTGTAGCTATACAATTACCCAATATTTGGTCAGATTGCTTTTCAAATCTATTGAATTGGTATTAATCAAACTTGTTTTTTCCATGGCATAAACAGGTGTTTGGCTGTTTTTCATGAACATCTTCAATTTAATGCATAATTCTGACTCAGAAACAGTCAATAAATACCAAAACAACCTCCACAACTGCAGCTGCACAGCTCTCAACAGATATTGAGGAGCAGTGGCAAATGTTTGTACAGGCAATAAAGGAAAGTACAGAAGACTTGGCAGGTGACAAGAAACATGTAGGGAATGATGGATAACACCTGGCACATGGAAACTAATTGATGAACATAGATCTTACAAGAACAAAGGAGACCAGACTATCTGAGTCAAATATGGTGCACTGGCACAATGAGAATGTCTGGTACAAACAGCAGGAAGAAAGTGTAAAGGTAAGTAGTTGTAAAGAGAAGAGAAGAGGTTGAATGTCCAAATAATTTCAGACCAAAACAACTCAAAAACATTATACAAAACAGTCTGCCCCTCATCCTTTGTTCTGAACTCAAGAAATATCCCATTTAAAAGTAGAAGTGATGAAAAATGAGGCATTTCAGTGAAGTACTAAATCAGCCAAAACAAAATACACTGTTTGATTTTAACCAAGAAGCCCAAGCTCATCAAGTAGGTACCACGATGGACAATTTCTCCACCCAAGAGGCAGCTGATGCTATAATTAAACTCAAACAGAACAAAGCCGCCAATCTAGATGATTTGACAGCCAAACTGCTGAAGCATGGTGTGTCTGACATTTCAGCCGAGCTCAACTATCCTTTCAACTTGGTGTGGGAAAAGGGAACAGTGCCAAGGGAATGGCAAAAAGGAATGATTGTCCCCTAACTGAAAAAAGGCAATTTATGAAATTGTAACAATTGGAGAGGAATTACTGTCTGTACCGGGTAAGGTGTTTTGTGGAGTCATACTGAATCACCTTAAATCTGAAATAGATAAGTATTATGAGATGAACAAGCCAGTGATTGATCTGGTCGATTATGTAATGGCCAAATTTTCACATTATGAAACATATCTCAAATCTCGGCATATATTAACTTTATAGAAATCCAAAGGCCTTCTGTCAGTGTTCACCATGATTCACTGTAGCAAATACTGAAATTGTACACCATACCAGAAAAGTACTTCAGTATCTTAAGGGTACTGTATTACGCTGTTGTGTTAGAAATGGTTCTGGTAGAACAAAATTCTTTCCTGTAGTTACAGGTGTCAGACAGGAATGTATCCTACAGTATCTCCTATTTCTGTTTCTCCTTTTACTGGGTTTAATTATGATGAAGGCAATAATAGGCACCACAGTTGGCATTAGGTGGAACTTACTGTTATGGGTACACTTGACAAACCTTGACTTTGCAGATGACATTGCCTTACTGAGCCACTGTTCTGACTCATTACAGCAAGTGGCCAATGATTTGTACAAAAACACAGAGAACATCAGCCTAATAAAGAGTGATGCAAAATCCAAAACTATCACAGTGGGGACAGAAATTCAGCTAAACTCAAGCTACATCACAATCCCATAGAGGATGTTGACAGATTGAGTTTATCGGGTAACCTCATGACACAGATATGAAGATTAAGACCAGTAAAGAGTCTGCAATATTTGAAAGCCTTCGACTAATCTGGGCAATCAGTACCCTCACTATCTCAATCAAACTGCATCTATATTCCACAGTTGTTCTACCTACCCTCCTGTATGCCAGCAAGACTTGAAAAAAGACAATATAACCAACTGTCTTGAGGTTTTCCATAGATAGTGTCTCAGAAAAATCCTTCACATATCTTAGAAAGATCCCACTACAAATGAAGACATGATTGAATGTTCTAAAACAGTGTGTTCAAAACATCACTGAAAGTTGCAATGGCAGTAGGTTGAACATGCATTGCCATGACGGGCCTCATCTGGGTTTCACCTGGTCATAAACATAGTTGTGGAAGGCCAAGAACAATTTGGAGACAAACATTTTGGGAGGATTTAGCTAGCAGAAACATCTTTATTCAGTACCAGGCATAATATATAGCATTGAATTATATTGAATTTAAGGACCCAAAAGAACTAAGAAGAGAAGAGATTAATGAAAAATGAGGTGACATCAAACATAGACTTTTTGCCATACTAAAAGTCATTAAAAGCATAGTCAACTTAAACTTGTGACTACAAGCTGAGCTCTTGCTTAATCTGAAAACATGCTCAATTACCTACAATATAACCAGGTAGTGGCCATTTGATGAAGGCTACTCTAGTTCAATTAACAGAGAATCCGCCTTCCTGTAAAACAAGGCAAAGCTCTTCTTTATTTGTGAAACTAGTTAACCCTTCTTACTCTTTGAAGCAAGCTTAATCATTTCCTTTGCAGCTAAAAAGCTCACAGTGTCTCTTTAGGAATTGAAAAGGCTGTCTTTGGGTATAAAAGCAATTTTTCTAAAAGCCCTTGGAGCTGGACACTGAAACGCTGTGAACATCTAGGACATCCCTAATTCTAAAATTCAATCCTCCATACTTAAGCTCTGTTGCCAGTGACTGAACCCAGTCTGGAAGAAAAGACCTTACTTCAAGAAGAAAATCTCAATGCCAAAACACCTGCACAATACCATGATATATAGTGAAAAACCTACACTGCAAAAGAAAGTATTCTACACAGAGAAAGAGTTTAGATTCAAGGGGAGTATTTGTTCTAAATTTCTTACACGTGATTTAAAGAGAGACTGAGAACAGATGCACTAAACAGAAATAAGGGGTTCAGCCGAAAAATGTGTGGGTGGTAAAAATCCTTTTCAAGCCAACTAGTAAAGAACAAGAAATAAGTCTCCAATAAAAGTGTAGAGCATGATAAATCACTAAGTCAGCCTTCCAATGTGTATCCAGCAAGGACAGCAGACGTCTAACCAAGAACTGTCTGCTACAGTTGACAGTGTAACCCAGACACTAGTCTCTCTGTTATAAAAAAAAATCTTGGAGAGAAACAGTAGGGCGACAAGACATGATCTTCATTTTAAGATCACGGAAGACACTTAAAAGACCCACGAGACTAAAGAGAATGGCCACGGAGAGTCTTCAGGGGACCTTAAACATGAGACTTTGTGCCAAGAGATTGACCCAGAACTGTCTCGTGGTGACATAGAACATGAAATTCTTGCAAGACACGCCCTACTTATAACCAAATAAGAGCACGGGCAGCAGCACATTCAGTCGTGTTTTGGCTTTGAGCACACACAGATCCAAGGCTCTAAGTGCATATAAAGCGTATAAGGACAATACGTTATAAATGAAACGTAGATGACTAAGTGAAGAAGAAAGCAGCACAGAGAAAAAGCATTGGAGAGACAAAAAAGAAAAAAAAGAATTAGGTGCAAATTCAGAAAATTAAGGAAAGTAATTATCAGCCTGGAACAAGTGGAATTGAAAAAAAAGCACGTCCAATCCGGACGTTGGCACTGCACACATGCAGAACAGGTTAGAGATTATGAAAGCAGTGGAATTCGAAATTTTCAAAAAAAAAAAAAAGTTGCCACGATACACAAGTGGAGAAAGTTACAGAATATGAAAGTAGGAAAATTAGAAAGTATAAAAAAAAGAAAGTTAAGATTGCAGTAGCGCAAACAAATGGAAATTATTACTCGGAAAAGGGAAAATAATCACCATGGACCAGGTGTCATTGAAAAAAAGCAGGATAAAGCGAGGTCAGAAATAAAAGACAGTAGAAAACAAAGTAAAATGTCATAAAGAGGTTAAAAAACAAGGCGGCCAAACACATGCAGAGCAGGTTATAGATAATGAAAACGGCGGAATTCAAAACACTTAAAAAAAAAACGTGGGCAGGAAACACATACAGAGCAAGATACAGAATATGAAAGCAGAAAAAAAATGAGTGTCAAAACAAAGAAAGTAAACATCGCAGTAGCGCAAAGAAAGAGAAATTATTACTCAGAGAAATAACATAAAGGCGAATAGAGATCAAATATATGGACATAGGTGATATCTCAGAAGTATGTAAATATTGCAAGGCTTTGAAGTTTAAGTCAAGAGAATTTCAAAAAAGTTTACCTCACATGCATTTACTGGTTACTTTGCAAAAAAAATTATTAACTGCTGATGATGTAGATCGTTTTGTCTGTGCTGAAATTCCAAACAGAGAAACCTATCCTGAATTATGGTACAAAGTCATTAAACACGTGTCACTGACCTCATTAAAAAGATTCAGCACGTTGTTTTTACAGAAGTTCTGAAATAAAAGTGAAACTAATGAAATAGCAACAATTCAAAGAAAAAAAATCTTAAAAGGGTGTATCCAGAAAAACAAAAATGGGTGTTGGCGAGCAAAGTGAGCTGGGGGCAAAGTCCTCTAGTCTTTCAAATTGTGTCTAAAGAAAGCATAACTAGGGCCAAAGACCTTGCCTTCCTCTGGACTGGTCAACCTGGTCCTGCAGGATTTGAAATGAGATGACAGTTTCTTAGCTTGCACAATTGAAAAGTGGGAAATAAGGCCAAAAAAAGGACCTAAAATTCCGCTTCAAAAGTAAATTAAGCCATTTGATCCAATATCTTGTGGGGCACACTGCATTCTGTTACTCTCAAACATTAGTAAGACTCAGAGGAGCATTAGTGGAACTAATCGGGAGGATAAAATGTCCTCCTATAAATTACATATGCTCAGTCCATCAGCCATTTTGAAGAAGGGGAAAACAACACAAAAAATCAAATGTATAATCATTCTGTGGAGGTTAATGGGATCCAGAACAATACAGAAATAACTATAGGCTACAATGGACCTTAAGCAAAGGCTTCTGAAAACTGTCAGTTAAGTCAATACACACCCTTCTATAGAGTCTAAGGGGGCATATGCGCACGCATCATGGCTGCCACGCGTTCCCAGTGTTCATTTGATGCATCCTCTGAACATGTCCTCAGAAATTAACGCGACGCATGCACTGTTCTGTATTTACTTACTCACCGAGGAGGTGGAGGTTCTTGAGGGCTTTTATGCCAAAAACATGCGCAGCAGACTTTTTAGGTAACAAAAATAAACATTTATTTCTCTCAGACCTCATAGATGCATACTCTTCCATTTTGTTATTTCTACTACACCATAAACTAGTGATGGGCCGCTCGAAACTGAGGTTTGGAAACTGTGTCCAGCTTTCGAAGCACTTGTTTCAAATGCACTCGTCACGTGATTTTGAGACACGCTAGCGTAATGACGTCATTGATATCTGCGCAGTCAGCAGTCGATTTGGTCAATCACTCGTCTGCTGATCTGCTTTGGCTCAAAGCGTAAAAGCAATTTTCTGTGCTAACGCGAGTTCAAATCCTAATTGGGCCTCGCATATGTTAAAATAAGGATTTTGTATAAAACAGTTATGTAGTACTTGTCTGTAAGTTAACAAATATATATTTTGGATACATTATGAACGATTTACATGAGGCACCTTTTTCCTTTGTGTGAAATCGTATCCACCTAGAATCTGTAACAAATTGATGAGCATATTTTGCGTAAGGTAGCACGTATTATAATAATCCAGAATCTATTCTACCCCATGTCAATCATATCAGAGAGGCTAAGAAACGCTTCACTAAAGCCAACGTATATGCGCAAGACACTCCTCATTAAACGTTTTTACTATTCATTGATTCCCAGATATGTAGCTGATTTGTATTATTGATTTCCATAAAGCAATGTGAGTAAAAGCGTGTGCTGCATAATTAGGATATAGCGGGTTGGATAATGGATGAATGCATAACTAATCACAACTGTCTTTAAAACAGAATCAGCGCCATCAACAGTGTCTTCTGCAATTTTAGGAAAGCCTCGGGATTTCTGCATTAGTGAGACAAAAAAGTTGTAAAGAAACTTTGCGAATTCATCCAGAGGTTGACATAAAGATCACTCAAGAACTGACAAGAAGGAGCAGCTGGATAAGCACATCTAGAGCCAAACTTTAAAAAAAGCACTTGACTTTGTTAGCAATCCTTCCCTTCTGAATGAATCTTATCAAAGACTGCGCTTTTGGTAAATAAGTAATCTTCCGAACTGCAGCACAACAGAGTAAATCATTGATGTAAATAGAATTATTGAAAGACTAAACTTTTGTCGTTTCTGTATTCTTTAACCATCTTCCAGTTACACAATCTGCCTCAGTCACTGTCACATTTAACCTGTCTTGTTACCCAAAGCATCAACACTCGGTTTTATTCAAGGCTTTACCGTTCTTCATTTCATAGACATAAAATACGACACACATTTCCTCTACATACGTGTCCAATAACACTATGTAACACAATTTTTGTTCCTGGCTTCCAAGAGTTATATTTCAACTGCTTATGTCTAAAGCCTATGGAAAAATGACTACATTCAGCACAAACTTTGATTTTATGACCACAGCCCAGAAAATTTCTTATTTATAGTGACAAAACAAGGGAATTTTTATCTTTTCGTTCATGCGGTCTGATAAAGAACAACATTTGCATGGTAAATAGACAAAGACAGTCAAAACCACTCAAAAAGGTTCAGAAATGAGTAGGTTTTCTAGATTTGCGACTACTGCAAATCACTTTCTCGAAGAAGCCCCCAAATGTAGTCCCCCATCATGTTTTCGTTATACTGTCCTTGCATGCTTTCATCCAACAAGTTCCACTGCTTGAGCCTGGATGTCAGAAGCTCAGCATTGGACTTGGTAAGACCATGGTCTCTGATCAGATCGTTGACGTCTTTCTGGTTAGGGAAGTATGGCCTCCTCTCTATAATATCTTCCTCGCTGTCTGACTTGCTGCTGTCTCCTGAAGATGGCTGATCCCTCTTCGGAGGAGTGGGAACAGGCAGCTTGGGGCAGTGTGGTACTGGGGCAATGGAAGAAGGAATGTCTGGATAAACGATTTGAGGTGCATTCTTGCCAGTGCGACGTTTGGTAGGATCCACCATGCAGAAGTAGCAGTTTGCTCGAGTGGTCAGTCAGTTGCCGCCAAATTCGCGGGATAGCAAACTTCATGGCTCTCTTTTCTCCCCTGTACCAACCTTCAAGAGCTTTCTTGCAATATTCGCATGTGAAATGAGATGCCCAGGGCTTGTCTTGATCCCCGACAGGCATGCCGAAGTATGCCTTGTAGGCCTCGCACATCTTAAGAAATGCTTTCACGGAATACTTTCTCGCTCTTGTCTTTATAAATTGTCCACAGACGTAGCAAAATGCATCTGCTGGGTGCAAGCAACCTCTTGATGCCATCTAAATCAAATCAAAAAAATAACATGAACTGAAATGTTGGTTCGAGTCACCTGCGCTTTTATACTTGTATGACTACTATTGGACAGTCCGAGAACATTCTTGAAACTTCTAAAAGTTTCTTGAAAGTTCTAGATAATTCTGGAAAATTCTAGAAACTTCTGGACAATTCTAACAGTTCAAGAATATTCTAAAAGACTACTCAGTATTCAATGCGAATCGAGAATTTTCTCAAAAACAGACAAATTTCAAAATAACATTGTCCTGATCACAAAAAGCAAAGTTTTTGTGGAAAAACAGCTATTTTCTATTTTTTTTAGGCATAGCGGGTTAGGAAAACACACTTTGTACCCAGGAACAAAATAAAAATAAAAATTTGTTACATAGTGTAATAATAGTAAACTGGCAAGAACGAGAAAAGCACAAGATGGGAATATTCATGACAACAGCCTCGGCATCAGGGTGAGAATGTGCCTTGTCACCCATTACGTGAGCTTGTCTGCCACTCCTCAGTTGCACTGGCACATGTTACACTCGGGGGCAAATGCAATGGAGAATACAATACACCTTCAGAAGTGGAATAAATCGACTGTATAAGTAGAACATTTCAGATAAACTATGAAATTTGTTAATCATAAACAATGCAACATAACTATTATATGTGTTACTTTTTTATTTATTCTCATCAAACGTTATATATCTACATGGGAAACGAACATGGGTAATACGTTTATAATCATTCTCACTAAAATACACTGTCAACAGCTCCGTATATGACTTTATCTTTTTACCTTTTTATCTCTATTTTTCTCTGTCTCACTGATCACTTCTACCACTTTCTTTTTGAATTAATAAAGTATCTATCTATCTATCTATCTATCTATCTATCTATCTATCTATCTATCTATCTATCTATCTATCTATCTATCTATCTATCTATCTATCTATCTATCTAATGAGCAAATTGAGACACATTAGCCTTTAGGAAATATAAAAAAGCGTGTGCGCTGTCATTTAGGACAGAATGCATTGTTAATGTGACGCACTCTCTACTGACGCGATGTCACGATAAAAAAGAAACAGCACAGTCCATGCAAACTCAAACCCTCCTTGATTTTTGACGTTATGATTAATTTTCAATATCAAATGAATAAAGTCATTTTAAGAAGATGACAAGTCTGCTATAGTCAGTTCCATTAACGCTCCTTTTAAAAAGTTTGCTTATACAGAATATAAAACAGAATCTCAATGATACGGGACTCGCGAGTAGTAACGAATAATATGTGACACTGAGAAATTATAATTTCTAATAACGGGAACAAGTAAAAACTACGACTTGCTAAAACGGACACTGTAAATGTAGGCATTTCAATAAATAATTTAGGAGACTTGTGTGTGCATTTCAATATCAATTTAGAACTACGTTGGCTACCTGTTGTACTATAAATGGTAGCTTAAGCAGCACTTCACATTAAATAGTCTAGGACAATGACTGACAGAAACGAAGATGCTGCGCCGCTACAATAAAGGTTCACACTGCCATTCTGTATGTTTAGAAGGCGCTGATTGGCTGAAACTGTTTATAGCGAATTGTCCCAAGTTGGAAGTGCCTTATAGTGATCAAACACGAAAAGACACATTAAGGCATGCTGCACAGTAGTTTGTTTTTCTACAATACAAATTCAGTATGACACCAGGGTCTACAAACACACAAATATGAAGCTTATTACGTTTTATAGTGAAACTCTTTACATACACAATATAATTAGGGACATGTGCCCCCTGCCGACTACGGCACCCCAACCTTCCCTCGATTCACTCGCTATCTGTCCAAGCTGAAAATATTGTTAAATGGAGGAATAGAAAAAAAACTTTCACAAGAGGAGGTTCAACGACGCGAACCACTGGGGCCTCATGCATAAACCGTGCGTATGCACAGAAATGTTGCGTAAGAACGTTTCCACGCTCAAATCGCGATGTATAAAACTTACACTTGGCGTAAAAGCCACGCACTTTTCCACGGTACCTCATACCTTGTCGTACGCAAGTTCTCCGCTTGGTTTTGCAGACTGGCAGCACCCAGCGTCAAAGCAGTGCTATTGTTCCTGTGTGGTTACCCTTTATTTCTTAGAGCCACATTCATGCCGCGGCTTTATAAATACACTGAAACTAAACGCATATTGTTTATTAGTGTAATGCATCTGATTGTAATCAACTTATAACAATATAATGGTCCAGGGGATAGCCATAGTATTCCAAATACCATAACTGCTTTAGCGTTGTTACTCTCACTGCACCTTTTTTTTCATCTTTCAGCGTTAAGGGTTGCCACAGCGGATCATCTTTTTCCATATTACTCTCACTGCACCACTCAGAGTATTTTTATCACTGTATCTGAGTGGGGAATCACAGCAGCAGCTGATTGGAAAGAGAATTATCGGTATACAGCATCAAGCCCACCCTGCCTCAGCCACGGCAAAATGTTTCAAAGACTTTCCTGTACGGACCTCGTGGTTCAGAAACAGTTTCATCCCAAGAACTTTAAACAGTCAATCAGTCCATCAAGAGCTCCTTGTAGAACTGTTTGTACTTAAAAGTACAATCACCTCACTGTAAACTTGCACTACAGTTATAATAATTGCACAACCTGCGCCACATTATAAAGCGCATATTTACATATGATGACAATATCATTTTTAAGATGAAATGCAGCAAAATATGTTGATTATATTATATAGATAAAACTTTAACTTCATTTAAATAATCTGTATTGTTAATAATTATACATGTGAGGACACGGTTCCGCAGCCCTAGCAAGTTCACGGATTGATCCCTTGTACTGCATTCTTCCTGGGGCTGACGCGACACTGGAAGGATAGATGGATAGAATAATTAAAAATGTACTACAAAGATATTTCAATGTTCCTTAAAAGCTTTCAAGAATCGTTGTTGTAATCTTACAGATGGCTTAACGTCTATTACAGAGCTGATTGTGTGGTGATTGGGTATTTGGAGAAAGAAAAATAATCACAGGAATTGGAGGTTAGTACGTCTGAAAGAGACAGTATTGCTTCAATAATTTCATCGAAGGTCGCGCACAATCACGCACTGTATTCCCCTATTTAATAACATGCTTTAACTCCTGTCATCATGAAAAAGATATCACGCATACATATCAGTATTTTAATTATTCAGAGAGCTGTAATATCACAAATGTAATGGATTCTGTGTCCTGTTGCAGAAAGAGAAAGCGGAAGCACGTAGTGATTCACACACATAGAGCAAAAGATCAAATACAAAACAAAGCATTTAACATGCTACTTTAATTATGATGTGATTTGGGAAACCGGTTAATTAAACGACTTTAAGATTAAGTTTATAATGTTCTACTTTAATGACAAAATAAACTATGTAATTAAAGTGGAAATTTCGAGATTGAAGTTGACATTTCGTGCTTTTTTTCCACTGTTTGCCTATTTTTTTTTCTCTGTACCCTAATAAGCTTTCATATGACACTCAGACGGTGGGCTACAATTTGCCTTTTCACGGTGACTTTGATATGTAACAGCTTCTTTTTTATTTTGGGCACTGTGCGACAATGTCAGGCGATCAGCTTCCTTTTGTTGTTTATACCACTGTTTAAACCAACAAATAGTACGTTTTTCCTTGCCTCCACTTGGTATTCGCTGAATTTCTTCCATTTTCCCTCTTGCTTTTCCCATTGTCTTTTCACAAAAGGCTTAGCTTAAGAGCTATTTATATTGATTTGCATATTCAAAAAGGAGTAATTCTGGGAGGAGTTGGGGGCGGGACAGAAGTCGCGTACACGAGCGTTACTTTTCACGCTGACCGGGATTTATGGAGCAGAAGAACGTGGAAGTTGGAGTACACAATGATTCTTGCATCTAGATTTTTCTGTGCGTAAGCACATTTCAGCTTTTGTGCTTACGTCATGTTATAGTGCGAATTCTATGCACAGCGTTATGCATGAGGCCCCTGGTGTTTTTACTGAGAGACAGCTGCAATACCATTGAGCCACCTAATCGGCATAATTAACGAGCTCCCCACAACTGAAATACTACTACTGTTCTTAATGTGGCAGATGTAGAAATATGTTGTTTGACATATACACGTTAAATTGGTTTAACTGACATGAGAGTATCATTGTTGTATTCTTCTAATGAAGATGAAAAAATTATATTTATAGATGTATACTATATGATGTACAGTTTTGAACAAAATTAAGCGTTCCATAAAAAGGTTGCATGATTTACCCTAATCTTTTTATATATATAAAGTTGATATATAACAATATATCTTTGACACTATGTATCAGACAAAGGAAATCACAGCAATCCACAAGAACAATAATGAATTCTCAATAACTACCTGAATTGTAGTTTAACTATATCAACTGATGTGTGTAATGTCAATACGAATTACAAAATATAACTAGAGAGTTAAGTGTCAGATAGACTCTCAAAATATAGAGGTCAATGCCTTTGAGTGTGCCGAGGCTTCACAAAGTTTCAGTAACCAGTGACCATGTCTGCTCGAAGCCCTGTCATGATCCATTCTCAGTACTACGCGTCTGAGGCTTCGGAGCCCCATCAAGATTGTCTGAGGCTTCGAAGCCTCGTTTGAAGCCCGTCATGATGCAATCTCAGCACTACCATGTCTGAGGCTTTGGAGCCCCTTCATGATCTCAGTACCACGCATGTCTGAGGCTTCAGAGCCCCGTCATGATCTCAGTACTACACATGTCTGAGGCTTCGAAGCCCCATTCGAAGCAATTGTATCCGGCTGAAGGTCGCAGACTCGGCCTTCCACTCCCCCGGCTTTCCACGCCCCCAGCCTTCCGCACCTCCAGCCTTCCACAACACACCCCCAGCATTCGTGTCCGTCCTCTGTCGCATCGCTTTCATTGAAAAACTAATAACGTTTATTTACCCTGTAACCCTAAAAGACGATATTAATATGACTTCCTGCAATCATGAGGAAAGAATCAGAGTTTCTCTTTATGGTATTATTCTCTTATTTACTTTTAGAAACAAAAAACAGTTTTATAATTTCTGAGTCAGGATTCGATATAGTTAAAAGAAAGAGAGCATAACATTTTTAGTTTAAAGAAACACCTTGCTAAATATGAATGTGGTTGCTCTAACTGCTATTATAGTGAATTCTATCATTCCAAATATTTGAAGTTATTTTTATGGTACTTTTGTACTAGACGGCATGTCTGCCATTTTTTCTGGAACCTCGTTCAATAAAGGAAAATTCCGTTAATGACATTAATTTATTATGTTACAAAATAAATGATGATCAATAACACAACATGACAATCAACAGGCATGAAAATGAAGGTCTAAACTTTCGGTTCTCAGTAAAAGTAACTTTTGAAATTATTTGTATTGTATTTTAAATGATCCAACTTACTATTCAGTTCATGGGTGCCTTCATTTCCATTTACTGTCTTGAATTGTGTTTTCTTAAATTTCAAGTGGAGTTATTAAACTTTCAAACGTTTACCTGGTTTTCAATTTTAATGCATAATTGTTCTCCCTGGGACCCTAACTTATAAGTATGTACTTATCAAAAAAAGTGAAGCAAATCTCTTAAATTGCTTAATAGATATCATATCGTTTATTTTTCTAAAGAAATGTAAAAATTTGCATTATTGAAAGTTGTACTTCCATAAACCGTCTTTTTTATTTATTTTGGAACTGAACTAACAGATTTTAAACTTAACTTTAAAAATGTTTTGTTTGGGTTGATGCAATAATTACAAGTCCATTTTTTAGTGATTTTAAATCCTTTAATCACCATATACCATTTCTTGTACTGCATTAGGAATTTGTCATTTGTCGCATACCCCAACTTACTCTCCAAACGGAGATATACTTTTTTGTAAATAAGATTACCGTTATTAGGTCATCAGTTTCACTGCTTGCTAAGGATTCATCTCTTCCCATAGTGTGTTCAGCTGTCTGTGACCGCTTTGTGCCTGTGTGTGTCGTCATCTCTGTTTTCTGATTTGGTGCAACGCCTGAATCCTACAAATTGCCCCCTGAACAGTGTCCCCTCTTGATTAGTTAATGTTTTTTTGATTATGTCAGACCAAATATTGTTACCTTAATAAATGCTAGCTTGATTTCTGGTTATGTTCTTGCTGCCTTGAAACACACTGTGGTGCAGAAATGCATTAAAAAAATAAAATAAGGACCCTCTAATGTATCAAGTTTCAGGCCAATTTCTAAACTGCCTTTTTATCTAAAGTCTTAGAAAACTTTGTCCTAACTCAAACATTTCTAGATGAAAATAGTATTCTGGAAAAATTCCAATCCAGATACAGATATTCTTGAAGCACTGAAACATCCTTGTTAAAGGTTAACAGTGACCTTTTCTCAATTACTAATGCTGGAGATTCTGCCATTCTTGTACTGCTAGATCTTACCTCAGCTTTTGATGCTGTGGATCTTCTAATTCTTATATCCTGCCTTGAACAGTATGTAGGCATCCAAGGTAATGCCCTGAAATGGTTTAAATCTTATCTAAGAAATAGGAGCGTTTCTATTCATTTGGGTGAGTTCTCATCCTCTGTAACTCCTCTTACTTGTGGGGTTCCGCAGGGTTCCATCGTTGGACCAACTATCTTTTTGATAGGCATGTTACCTTTAGGCTCCATTGTTAACAAATATGGCTTCTCTATACTGATGACACTTAAATATATTTGCCAAAAATACAGACCTTCCATGCGTGCTTGAATGATATAAAAACCTGGATGGCAATGCATCTTCTTAAACTAAATGATAATAAAACTGTGATCATGCATAGTGTCCAAAAGTTAAGAAAGTCTGAGTGTCTCTGATGTTGCTCTTGGACCCCTTGCCATATACGTATTATAAAGCTTCAGTTGGCCAAGGTGTGATCTGTGACAGCTCATTCAAACTCGACAAACAGATGTGAAGTTAAATGAAGCTTTTTCCAGCTGGGATTTTAAGGTAAAGGCTTTTCTTTCTTTCAGTGATCTTGAAAAGGCCATCCAAGCTTTTACAACATCTCATTTGCACTATTACAGTTCTTTGTATGTAGGTGTTGGGCAGGCCCTGTTATAACGCCAACAACTCTTCCACAAGTTTGCTGTTCGCTTATTGAAGGCTCTCATAAGTGTGGCCATATTTCACCAGTACTGACCTTGCTTCATTGGCTTCTGGTCCGTTTCAGAGTTGATTTTAAAATTCTATTTCATGTTTTGAAATGTTTGAATGGAACAGCCCCATCTTGCCTCTTGGAACCTCTTCACTTGTATGTGCCAACAAGAGCCCTGCAATCTACTAGCCCGATTCTCTTAGTTGTGCCGAAGTTGAGGCTGAAGCAAAAGAGGAATCGGGTGTTTGCAGTGGCTGCTCCTTTTCTCTGGAATGGCTCCCCTTATTATATTAGGTCTGCTCCAGCACCAGCCATTTTTAAGTCATCATTAAAGTCTTATTTTTTCTTGCTGCCATTTGACCTTACAAGAGGTTAACATTGTTTGTATATGTTGGCTCACACACATTCATGAATGGAAATATGTATGTATGGTTATTTTAAGTTTATGTTTTATGTAATGGTTTGTTATTCTTGCAGTTTTGTAATGTGTACATACAGTATATTTGAACTGCTTCTTTTACCCTTTCTTGTACAGCACTTTGGTACAGTTCTGGCTGCTGTTGTAAATGTGGTTTATAAATAAAAATTGCCTTGCCCTGCTTTATAAAACATTATTTTAATACATAACACTAAGAAGTGCAGATGTGAGACAATGGACTGTAAAGATGAAGTTGTTTTGCAACATTTATTACAAAAAAGCTAAATAATATATAAAATATAGAACAAGAATTGTAGGTTGTAACTGAACAATGACAGACATGTATGTTGGTTACATTTTCTCACAAAACAGTCATTTTCCTTTTTCCTCTCACATTATCTAAAAACATGTATGTCTTCCATATGTGAAAAAATGTCTAAAGACATCTAAAGACGTCTTCTGGAAATTCAGCTAGCAAGTCAAATTTCTGAAGGGCCTCCTCAATGTCATCTTTGTCCATTGACAGTAAAGAAGGGAGTGAGACTTGTCCCCTGAACACAGAAATGTTCTCAGCACACCACTTCTCTGCCTGTAATAAGTTTTATTTAAAAAAAAAAGAAAGAAAGAATATTCTTTACATGGTCATCATAAAGCTTATAGCCTTTTCTTCCACATTTACAAGGAATGTAAGTAAAAAAATAATGTACAGTACAATACAGTATATATAATTTGTTATACATTATTAACATTACTGCTTTCGATCACAGATTCTACAAGTCTTCAATGTTTCTTACAATACACTATTATTAACACAGCACACAATGCATTTCAAATGTTTTAAGGCCGTTAAGAGTTGTACTAGTACTCCAGTTTGTCAGAAGATGTAAAACAGGCTTTTAGTCTTTTGGGCTTTGACTCCTACTGTTTATCAATTAATAGTCGGCATCTGAGACAAGCATTAAGTCTTTTTATACATTTTATTCACTATACCATATGCATTGTAAGCCAGCATCAACAAAATGCAATTCATCTTTCTTATGGAAGTTTATAAAATGAGGTGTCTGTACCTGTTCATCAGTGCCCTGTGCTTGATGTTGGAGAAGGGAGGCTGACATTTCTTCTAAAAGTAAAGATCTCAAACCTGCAAAACGCAGTGCTGTGCAACAGAATAGCAAGACATTTTTTTTTTCATTTCAGATATAGTGCAAGTCTTTACTCTGTCTTCTTATTAATGGCTCAATAAAGTCTAAGCCTGAAAACAGAGAAAATAATATTTACCTAAGGAAATGTTAAAAAAGAACCAAAAGAATAAGCACAATAAATGACCCTGTCCTGGCTGTCCATTATTTCTGTACCTTCTAATTTTTTGTTTGGTTCTTGGCCGTCATTTAGAAGGCCGTTTGCTTGCTCAGTCCAATGTGAGCAGTTACTTCAGTGATTTCAAAAAGAAGCACTAAGTTTATAATGGTAAGCATTTTGACTATTTGTCTTTGATTTACAATATGGCTCAGTATATTTGCCACATTACCGCAGAAGTGAATAAAAGTTATTAAAGGAAATTTAAATTTCTTTTACCCCTTGGCGCTGGAGTTCTCAGGTAATATTCTACACCAGCACTTCATCAAAGCCAGCATGTCATTCTAAAGAGAACTGAGCAGAGTCACATTGTTAAAAGGAGTTTAATGTTACAAAAATATGTATGCAAACCATTATAAACATACATTTAAAATATCTGGATTTTGAAAGGTAGGCGTTTCTGGAACTTCAAAACCACTATGGACAGTATGCTGAAATAAAAAAAAAACAAATATAATAAAATAAACATAACACGAATATCCAACACAAACTATAGAAAAATGGGAACCAGCAACCAGATATAATCCTCCCTCTACAAATACTACAATGAAAGAAGAAAGGACTAAAGTTGAGAAACACCTCATTAAATTTGAAGGGGGCCTCACGGATGAAATACAGAGACACCACAAAATGGTCCTTTGGAAACCTGGACACACCATTAAATACAGACATACAAAAAAAGATAGTTACAATATGAAATGGTCATACCATCAACATGGAAATTTCACAGTAATGGCTAATCATCTGACTTGGAAGGCCCTAATACATCCATCCATCCATCCATCCATTATCCAACCCGCTATATCCTAACTACAGGGTCACGGGAGTCTGCTGGAGCCAATCCTAGCCAACACAGGGCGTAAGGCAGGAAACAAACCCTGGGCAGGGTGCCAGCCCACCGCAGGGCGTACACACACACCAAGCACACACTAGGGAGGCCTTAATATAAGGGGTAAAAAAAATGAATCAAAGAAAAATATTAAATTACATCTGTTACATCTGTAAATAGAAAAACCTGCCAAACAACGGAAAATGCTCAGCTTTTTAATCTGTATTTAAAAAAGTTTCAGTTCAGAAATCTAAACGTCAGTATTTGCAAGCATACACCATGGCATACATACAGTACACTACCTGCATACTTGACAATGTGGTCTTCTTGACTCTGAAGGCAGGCAGCAGGATGCTGTAGTCTCTTTGCTTTTTACAAAGAGGGCACTTGGATTCATTTGGATATTTAATCAATGTAATCAAAGTTGGTTTTATATTTTCTGCCTTTATGGAGAAATGTGACTGTGGAAATCAAAACAAAAATAATATGTAATACTAATTTGGCAGAAAGCGCTAACGTGCTTTTATAAATAGCTAACTTAACTACAGAAAAATCAAGTTAAATAAGATATTTAACAAACGTTAATGATGACGATAAACATAAACACCTTTCATATTGTACACTAACATTGCAGATTCTCTACATAACATCTCATAAATAAGTGAAAAAGTTAATATATATGAAATAATATGGCAAATATTAAAAAGAAATAATACAAGAGGTAAAAAATAATTAAATAGATATGCTTAAAAATGGGATGTCAGTAATGATGATAAACAGAGAACACTTAGATTCGCTATACAGTAAATAATCGTACATCTCATTAGTTTTGTTTAATGGATCTAAAGTTTCTTTAAATATACTGAGCTTTTTATTCTGTGAGTCCATACCTGGTTCTGTTGTGCCATTGTTCCGTGGCGGAAAACGTTTTCAGCTCCTTTTCTTTTTCGAATTGGAAAAACTGTACAGCAGCTCTTCTCCTTCTCTTTCTACAGGCTGTGGGTGGTTGTGGGGCAGACTGTGCAAGGCAGGAGGCGTGGAAGGCTGTGGCGTGGAAGGCCAGGGGCGTGGAAGGCCAAGTCTGCGATCAGCAGCCGAACCCTTCTCGTTCGAAGTCCGTCATGACGCAATTTCAGTACTAAGCAAGTCTGAGGTTTCGGAGCCCCGTCATGATCTCAGTACTACGCATGTCTGAGGCTTCAGAGCCCGTCATAATCTCAGAACTACGCATGTCTGAGGCTTCAGAGCCCGTCATGATCTCAGTACTACGCATGTCTGAGGCTTCAGAGCCCTGTTCGAAGCCCGTCATGACGCAATCTCAGTACTACACAAGTCTGCTCAAAGCTTCGACTCATTATTTATTCATCGAGCTCCCGTTTGAAGTACATATGGTATCAACAGAGTTCAAAAACTCGACAGAATTCCCATTGAAATGAATGTTTGTAGATGATCAATACATGTTAAATGATTGTGCCCGATAATACTTTGTGGCAAAAAATAAAATTATAAATAATACATCATACAAATGCCGAGTTGTAGAATGCATAAGGCTGCAAAGAAGAGCTTTAGTAATACGGGAGACGACACATCTCTCACTATAATACTCTCATAAATATCCATTCTTTGCCTCATGCAACACTGAAAGTATGTCATATAGTATACATCTATATATAATTGTTTTCGTCTTCATTACATACATACATGCATACATTAAAAAAATACATTATATACTGTACATCCACTCTGCTGAAAATATTAGTGGTGCAGCGGTACTGTTATACTGCTTCATAATAAGGCATACGTGTGTTCGGGTCCCACGTCCACCCACTATGAATTATGACCCAAAAGAGTCTGTTTTTCTTTTTTTTCATTAAACAGCAAATTCCAACGTGAACTGGGAACGAGCAAAAGAGTATGTTTTTCTTTTTTTTCATTAAACAGCAAATTCCAACGTGAACTGGGAACGAGCAAGGCGAGAACACTAGTAAATATATATCAAATGGAAATGTGCATCTTGTCTTATGTCTATAACAAAAAAAATGTATTTGAGTAACGATTTCAACTGTTTTTGTAGTTGTTGATGGCAGGTTTAGCGATTTAAATTTTTAAATACTAAATTAATAAGGTGGAATGTGGTCTTACTTTGAGTGTTTTCTACACGGTAAATGTGTTAGTAACTGGGATGGTGCCTCTATTACAGGAAGATTGCTTAGGAATGATACAGACTGGACAACTATATGTTTTAGGAAATGTTTTATTATTGCTATGTGCTGTGACTAAGAAAGACAATGTTTTACTGATTGCCTATCCGGACCTTGAATAATGTGTTCACGAGGGAGGGATGCTGCTGTTAAAAGCAAATGCTTTTTCGACAGCAGGTTCAGATGTGTTCATCCCGCTGCTTTTTGTTGCCTCAGCACTCAAGAGGATCTTTAATGCCGACCTTGATATGTGCAATACTCACCTTGGAGTGTCTCGTGTGTGTCTGTGTGCCGGTGACTGATCTGCACTGTGTCTCTCAGTCTCTCTGATGTGCTCCGGATTGACACCTTATAATGTTTGGTGTAGCAGAGCAATTTCAACCTGATCTACCACAGTGGGTTTGTTATCACCTTATACAATGGAGGCGTTCATGGACGTCAAATGGCAATGAATAGAAGATGGATTAATGTAAATACGTGAGCTGCAGTCCGCAATTAGACATCGTATTTTGATGGCGATTTTGAGTGGGGATGATTTCCGAACAGATCTCTTATGCGATCCTTCCACAGTATCTCTCAAAATTATTTAGTTCAGATTGGTTATAAAGATTTCACTCCTGATCATTTTTTTAATTGTGAATTTTGATGAGTACTTAAGTGTGATCGAACTTGGGCTTGCACTACGCTCAAAATTTGAAAAGCAACCACCTTAGTTAGTTGAGCCACTGATGGCGTCTTTTCTTTGTAGCAAACTCGTTACTTTTGTGCTCCACAAAATATTGTAAAGTATTAATAAATTAAATATTTCAATACTTGATTGAATAGTAACAACTGTGATTTAAGGATTTCACCTTTTCTTTCTCAAATGTGCTTACCTAATATCATGGCAAAGTACAGGGATAAACCTTTATTTTCCGTCTACTCCATTTTAATTAAGTCAGACCAAAGAAAACATGTAAGGCTATTAAATGTGATCTCAAGAAAAGATGAGGGTTAGTTATAATACTAATAACAGGACCGATTATAATGATACAGTGTAAAAGTAAATACTAATTGCAAGAGCCGGGAGTCCATGAGTGAGGCGTCTTATTTTGTTTAACTCTTGCTATCGTACAGTGCATTCTGCCTGTCAGCGTTAGTTATATAAAAATATAAATATTTATTTATAATTTTTAGACATCAGACACTAGAAGTTGCTGACAAACCCTTCTCTTCGTTGTCAGTCTGTAGCAACGAAAAAATAAAAGCAGTAACAGTTATAACAGACGTCATTGAAGTTGATCATGAGTTTGTGTAATGTTAATGAAAATGGCCAGGAGGGGTCACTAGAGAGGTGAGTGTCAAATGCTTCGAAATTTCGATACGATTTCCGACACAATTGCTTCAAACGTTTTGATGCTTCGTGAGGCTTCACTCCGCCCATCACTACCATAAGCACCCAGAATGCATTGTACGTAAAAAAAAACAAAGTTCTCATCCCACTTTTCAGACCAATCACAAAATGGACATTTGCATTCTGGGGTTCTGTGCTCAGAAACCACATGCACGAATTGCAGCAAACAGTCGGGGGGCGCAGAGTGATCATGTTGGAACGTGATGTCAGAGTCTCTGTTTACTATCTACATGTGACAGGAAGCCGCTTTACGGTTCCTACGAGATCAATGTGCATGCTTTGATGTTTGATGAATGGTTTGATGTGGTAAAGCAAAATGGCAACATACATATGCATTCATGGTGCTTTTATATTCATGCCTCGCATATTTCCCATCGTAGTGACGCAATATATTTTAAAGTTCTCACATACCATCTTCTGTGTTGTCTTTTTTTTTTTTTGTACCTTCACAACAGCATCAGAATGTGAAGCGGTGTATTTGAGCCACAGAGAAAAAAAGTTAGGGCACAGTGAAAAGGTGTATTTTGTGATTAAAGTGGAAATTTCAGCTTAAATCTTGAAATGTCCACTTTAATCTCATAATTTATTTTATCATTGAAGTACACTGTCATAAATGTCATCTTAAAACTGACCCAGTTGTTAATCGCTATGTGCTTCTGGGGCTTCCTCCTGCATTGACAGCAGTGGCAAGCAGCACTTGCAACACAGAATACATTAAATGTATGATATTCCAGCACTCTGCACATTCCGAACACTTAGATTTATACTTGTCTAGGAATATACCCGCGCTTCCCAGCGGAGAAGTAGTGTGTTAAAGAAGTATTGAAAAAGATAAGGAAACATTTTAATAATAACGTAACATGATTGACAATGTAATTGTGTTGTCATTGTCATGAGTGTTGCTGGCATATATATATATATATATTGACGTGGTGTCTGAGGGTACAAGGTGCGAGCAAGCATCTTATTCTATCACAATTGGCGTAGTCGGCAGGATTCTCTGGCCGTCAGTTTGGCAGAGGACCTGTATTTAAAAAATTTTATTGTGGACAGAATACCCGGGAAGACAGCGCCACGACACACATAGGAAAAATCGCCAGAAACCTCACCTTTATCAAGTCCGTCATGGGGAAGAAGAAGACAAAGCAGGCGCCAGCAACAGCGGAGGTCTAGCGTTCGACATTGCTTACGCTCAAGGCGAGCCATGGAGCAGCTACGAGTTTCGGGAGAGATTTCGAGGAAGACGTCTCCGGCGCAGGTATGTGCTGGGAATGTACTTTATAATCTTTTAATTTAACACATGATGTCCCATGTACATACCTCCCAGATGTCCATCCGAAGGCTCTGCGGAGGCAGAAGACAAACCGAAAGCGATGGCGCTCGTTCAGGCAAACGAGCAACCCGAAGGACTTCCGCATTACGGGTGCGGCAAGGGACACGTGACCTACCAGGATTCCAGGAAGGTGACGTTCCATGTTCAGCTGTTTGTGGCTTCACCCAAGAAAAGACGGACTTGGTTTTTCCGAAGGGAAAAGGGAGATGAGCGGCACCGCTCTCCCTACAAAAAGTAAGGAGGTCCGGAAATGACTGATCGGTCTGTCGACAAATTGATGCAGACTGATTGCAGTCAGCCAAAAGCGGCACCGCGGTCCTCCAAAAAGAACTCCAAATCCCAGGCTCCCTTGCGGGACCTGTCGAAGCACGATGCCAGGAGCGGCCGTGTTTATTGGCTCCCAGCCGGAGGGTAAGGCTAATGATGGCTTGGCGTGCCTCGGTTGCATTGAATAAATTTTGGGCGTGCACGAGCTGGAGAAGTTGCTTCAGCCCGTGCACAGTTTTACAGGTGGTGCAAACAATCCAGGCGATCGTTGCAGACTTGAGAGGAGCGGCTGAAAAGCCTATGAACAAATTAAATGAGTACCTGCGGCGATTGTCTGGGAGCCACCTGTCTTAATTGATTTAGCGGTACAGGTAGGTAAAGCCGGTACCGTATATAATGAAATAGGGACGAAGTGACACGGGCCCGCGTTTAATCCATAGCGGGTGCCAAGTGGATGCGTGCCCTACAAGAGCGGTCGCGATAACCGAAAGTGGCCAGCGGAAGGGCTAATCGATCCGGGGCAGCTACACAGTGCTGACTCCGGAGCGAGACAGCCCTAAAGACGCCGCCACCGGTAATTTATAAAGTAAAAGGGGTGCAGACAGTAAAGGGTCTCTCTTCATCTAGTAGAGAGACTCAGACTGTGGACAAGCCCCAGATCAAGCAGGAGATCCCGAAAATAAAACGGGGGTCTCCTGACAAAGAAAGAGAGAAAGCACCATTAGAGGCGGCAGGGGTTTCACTCCCAGCAAAACAAGGGGGGACCCAACATTTCCTAATTGTTTTCAGTCCCAGGGGGAATACCGGGAGGAGGCGGAGGCAGTGCTACGGGTGCGAAGGTTGGGCCACATTTGGCGATACTGTCCTTGGAGAGAGGGGACAAGATATCAAACTGGAATAATATTCCCCCTAGGTTCTCCAGGGACCAAGATATTCAGATTAATCAAGGCTCAACCGGAATGTCCTCTTGGAGGAAGACTTCCCTCGGGCAGGCGCTCCCAATCTTTATAATTCATCGCTGGGGAATACTGTAAGATATGGCGGCCATGTACCCGGCCAATACCCCAAGCGCCAGGTGGAGCCCTCCTTGCAGCATGGAGGTCCCCAGAAGACCAGCAGGGAATTATGGACCATGTAGTTTTATGCACCGCCTGCTGGATGCCATGGGGCCACGAGGGAGCTGCAGGGAGGACCGAAGAGTTCTTCATGCCCTATGACCCGGAAGTTCGTCATAGGAAGAGCGACGGGCTTCCGGGGTGAGAAAAAACATTATTTACCCTGACCCGGAAGGAATAAGGACTTGTGGACTGTTGGGAAGGAACACCTCGGGTCAGGGAATATAAAAGGACTGTGGGAGCTCCCAGACGAGGAGCTGAGTTGGGAGGCAGGGTGGCTAAGCGTCTGGGAGTGGAGGATTGTTCATTGTTATTGGAGAATTGTGGAGAGGGCGTGCTTTGTGCACAATTATTATTATAATAAATAATTATTGGACTTTTATCTGGTGTCTGGCGTGGTGTCTGAGGGTACAAGGGTGCGAGCAAGCATCTTATTCTATCACATATATATATATATATATATATATATATATATATATATATATATATATATATATATATATATATATATATACACAGTAGTGTGAAAAACTATTTGCCCCCTTTCTGATTTCTTATTCTTTTGCATGTTTGTCACACAAAATGTTTCTGATCATCAAACACATTTAACCATTAGTCAAATATAACACAAGTAAACACAAAATGCAGTTTTAAATGATGGTTTTATTATTTAGGGAGAAAAAATCCAAACCTACATGGCCCTGTGTGAAAAAGTAGCCACCCCCAGGCCTGATTACTGCCACACCTGTTTCAATCAAGAAATCACTTAAATAGGAGCTGCCTGACACTGAGAAGTAGACCAAAAGCACCTCAAAAGCTAGACATCATGCCAAGATCCAAAGAAATTCAGGAACAAATGAGAACAGAAGTAACTGAGATCTATCAGTCTGGTAAAAGTTATAAAGCCATTTCTAAAGCTTTGGGACTCCAGCGAACCACAGTGAGAGCCATTATCCACAAATGGCAATAACATGGAACAGTGGTGAACCTTCCCAGGAGTGGCTGGCCGACCAAAATTACCCCAAGAGCGCAGAGACGACTCATCCGAGAGGTCACAAAGACCCCAGGACAATGTCTAAAGAACTGCAGGCCTCACTTGCCTCAATTAAGGTCAGTGTTCACGACTCCACCATAAGAAAGAGGCTGGGCAAAAACGGCCTGCATGTCAGATTTCCAAGACGCAAAACCACTGTTAAGCAAAAGAACATTAGGGCTCGTCTCAATTTTGCTAAGAAACATCTCAATGATTGGCAAGACTTTGGGGAAAATACCTTGTGGACTGATGAGACAAAAGTTGAACTTTTTGGAAGGCAAATGTCCCGTTACATCTGGCGTAAAAGGAACACAGCATTTCAGAAAAAGAACATCATATCAACAGTAAAATATGGTGGTGGTAGTGTGATGGTCTGGGGTTGTTTTGCTGCTTCAGGGCCTGGAAAGTTTGCTGTGATAGATGGAACCATGAATTCTACTGTCTACCAAAAAATCCTGAAGGAGAATGTCCGGCCATCTGTTAGTCAACTCAAGCTGAAGCGATCTTGGGTGCTGCAACAGGACAATGACCCAAAACACACCAGCAAATCCACCTCTGAATGGCTGAAGAAAAACAAAATGAAGACTTTGGGTAGCCTAGTCAAAGTCCTTACCTGAATCCAATTGAGATGCTATGGCATGACCTTAAAAAGGCGGTTCATGCTAGAAAACCCTCAAATAAAGCTGAATTATAAAAATTCTGCAAAGATGAGTGGGCCAAAATTCCTCCAGAGCGCTGTAAAAGACTCATTGCAAGTTAGCACAAACGCTTGATTGCAGTTATTGCTGCTAAGGGTGGCCCAACCAGTTATTAGGTTCAGGGGGCAATTACTTTTTACACAGGGCCATGTAGGTTTGGATTTTTTTTTCTCCCTAAATAATAAAAACCATCATTTAAAAACTGCATTTTATGTTTACTTGTGTTATATTTGACTAATGGTTAAATGTGTTTGATGATCAGAAACATTTTGTGTGACAAACATGCAAAAGAATAAGAAATCAGGAAGGGGCAAATAGTTTTTCACACCACTGTATATATATATATATATATATATATTGTCACAGATGTAAGGAGACACTGCCCGCCAGGGCGCCTGGACAGTTCCCAACTAGGACAATACTTCTCCTCGGCCACGAGAGGGCAGCCGCCTGGGTCTGTTTGGGAGCCACAAAGACGGAGCTGGGATGCCCGTGAGAGGACATGGCCACTGCCAGGGGGCGCCCGGACAGTTGGAGAATCCTGGATGGCAGCACTTCTGCCACACCAGGAAGTGCTGCGGAAATAATTCCAAGAAGGCTCGAGTGCATCCAGGTGCTTTCCTGACACTTCCGCCACACCAGGAAGTGGCGTCAAGGGAGCACCTGGGGCTCATCAGTCATGATAAAGGGCGCCTCCTTCCAGACATGGAGCCAGAGTTGGGAGGAAGGGAGACGAAGCTTGTGAGGAGGAGGAAGAGGTTGAGAGAGAGAAAAAAGAAAAGAAGAAGAAGAAGAAAGGAAAGAGTTGGTGAGCAATATGAACAAAGATTACCGGGGGCCCTTCACAAGAAAAAACCCCAAAAAAGGTCCTGTTCGGCAAGGGAGAACCAAGGACCCAAGGGGTAAAACCGGGTCCCTACCAAAAAAAACAGGAGGTTTTCAGAGGGGTTTGGCCCCCCCAAAAAAAGGAGGTTTTAAGGAAAAGAGAGCTTCAGTAAGGTCCGGGAAATGACTGATCGGTCTGTCGACAAATTGATGCAGACTGATTGCAGTCAGCCAAAAGCGGCACCGCGGTCCTCCAAAAGAACTCCAAATCCCAGGCTCCCTTGCGGGACCTGTCGGAACGCGATGCCAGGAGCGGCCGTGTTTATTGGCTCCCAGCCGGAGGGTAAGGCTAATGATGGCTTGGCGTGCCTCCGGTTGCATTGAATAAATTTTGGGCGTGCACGAGCTGGAGAAGTTGCTTCAGCCCGTGCACAGTTTTACAGGTGGTGCAAACAATCCAGGCGATCGTTGCAGACTTGAGAGAGCGGCTGAAAAGCCTATGAACAAATTAAATGAGTACCTGCGGCGATTGTCTGGGAGCCACCTGTCTTAATTGATTTAGCGGTACAGGTAGGTAAAGCCGGTACCGTATATAATGAAATAGGGGCAAAGTGACACGGGCCCGCGTTTAATCCATAGCGGGTGCCAAGTGGATGCGTGCCCTACAAGAGAGGCGATACGATAACCGAGTGGCCAGCGGAAGGGCTAATCGATCCGGGGCAGCTACACAGTGCTGACTCGGGCGAGACAGCCCTAAAGACGCCGCCACCGGTAATTTATAAAGTAAAAGGGGTGCAGACAGTAAAGGGTCTCTCTTCATCTAGTAGAGACTCAGACTGTGGACAAGCCCAGATCAAGCAGGAGATCCCGAAAATAAAGCGGGGTCTCCTGACAAAGAAAGAGAGAAAGCACCATTAGAGCGGCAGGGGTTTCACTCCCAGCAAAACAAGCGGACCTAACATTTCCTAATTGTTTTCAGTCCCGGGAGAATACCAGGGAGGACGGAGGCAGTGCTACGGGTGCGAAGGTTGGGCCACATTTGGCGATACTGTCCTTGGAGAGAGGGGACAAGATATCAAACTGGAATAATATTCCCCTAGGTTCTCCAGGGACCAAGATATTCAGATTAATCAAGGCTCAACGGAATGTCCTCTTGGAGGAAGACTTCCCTCTCGGGGCAGGCGCTCCAATCTTTATAATTCATCGCTGGGGAATACTGTAAGATATGGCCGCCATGTACCCCGCCAATACCCCAAGCCGCCAGGTGGAGCCCTCCTTGCAGCATGGAGGTCCCCAGAAGACCAGCAGGGAATTATGGACCATGTAGTTTTATGCACCGCCCTGCTGGATGCCATGGGGGCCACGAGAGGGAGCTGCAGGGAGGACGAAGAGTTCTTCATGCCCTATGACCCGGAAGTTCGTCATAGGAAGAGCGACGGGCTTCCGGGTGAGAAAAACATTATTTACCCTGACCCGGAAGGAATAAGGACTTGTGGACTGTTGGGAAGGAACACCTCGGGTCAGGGAATATAAAAGGACTGTGGGAGCTCCCAGGCGAGGAGCTGAGTTGGGAGGCAGGGTGGCTAAGCGTCTGGGAGTGGAGGATTGTTCATTGTTATTGGAGAATTGTGGAGAGGGCGTGCTTTGTGCACAATTATTATTATAATAAATAATTATTGGACTTTTATCTGGTGTCTGGCGTGGTGTCTGAGGGTACAAGGGTGCGAGCAAGCATCTTATTCTATCACATATATATATATATATATATATATATATATATATATATATATATATATATATATATATATATATATATATATACACAGTAGTGTGAAAAACTATTTGCCCCCTTTCTGATTTCTTATTCTTTTGCATGTTTGTCACACAAAATGTTTCTGATCATCAAACACATTTAACCATTAGTCAAATATAACACAAGTAAACACAAAATGCAGTTTTTAAATGATGGTTTTTATTATTTAGGGAGAAAAAAAATCCAAACCTACATGGCCCTGTGTGAAAAAGTAGCCACCCCCAGGCCTGATTACTGCCACACCTGTTTCAATCAAGAAATCACTTAAATAGGAGCTGCCTGACACTGAGAAGTAGACCAAAAGCACCTCAAAAGCTAGACATCATGCCAAGATCCAAAGAAATTCAGGAACAAATGAGAACAGAAGTAACTGAGATCTATCAGTCTGGTAAAAGTTATAAAGCCATTTCTAAAGCTTTGGGACTCCAGCGAACCACAGTGAGAGCCATTATCCACAAATGGCAATAACATGGAACAGTGGTGAACCTTCCCAGGAGTGGCTGGCCGACCAAAATTACCCCAAGAGCGCAGAGCGACTCATCCGAGAGGTCACAAAAGACCCCAGGACAATGTCTAAAGAACTGCAGGCCTCACTTGCCTCAATTAAGGTCAGTGTTCACGACTCCACCATAAGAAAGAGGCTGGGCAAAAACGGCCTGCATGTCAGATTTCCAAGACGCAAACCACTGTTAAGCAAAAAGAACATTAGGGCTCGTCTCAATTTTGCTAAGAAACATCTCAATGATTGGCAAGACTTTGGGAAAATACCTTGTGGACTGATGAGACAAAAGTTGAACTTTTTGGAAGGCAAATGTCCCGTTACATCTGGCGTAAAAGGAACACAGCATTTCAGAAAAAGAACATCATATCAACAGTAAAATATGGTGGTGGTAGTGTGATGGTCTGGGGTTGTTTTGCTGCTTCAGGGCCTGGAAAGTTTGCTGTGATAGATGGAACCATGAATTCTACTGTCTACCAAAAAATCCTGAAGGAGAATGTCCGCCATCTGTTCGTCAACTCAAGCTGAAGCGATCTTGGGTGCTGCAACAGGACAATGACCCAAAACACACTAGCAAATCCACCTCTGAATGGCTGAAGAAAAACAAAATGAAGACTTTGGAGTGGCCTAGTCAAAGTCCTTACCTGAATCCAATTGAGATGCTATGGCATGACCTTAAAAGGCGGTTCATGCTAGAAAACCCTCAAATAAAGCTGAATTATAAAAATTCTGCAAAGATGAGTGGGCCAAAATTCCTCCAGAGCGCTGTAAAAGACTCATTGCAAGTTAGCACAAACGCTTGATTGCAGTTATTGCTGCTAAGGGTGGCCCAACCAGTTATTAGGTTCAGGGGCAATTACTTTTTACACAGGGCCATGTAGGTTTGGATTTTTTTCTCCTAAATAATAAAACCATCATTTAAAAACTGCATTTTATGTTTACTTGTGTTATATTTGACTAATGGTTAAATGTGTTTGATGATCAGAAACATTTTGTGTGACAAACATGCAAAAGAATAAGAAATCAGGAAGGGGCAAATAGTTTTCACACCACTGTATATATATATATATATATATATATATTGTCACAGATGTAAGGAGACACTGCCCGGCCAGGACGCCTGGACAGTTCCCAACTAGGACAATACTTCTCCTCGGCCACGAGAGGGCAGCCGCCTGGGTCTGTTTGGGAGCCACAAAGACGGAGCTGGGATGCCCGTGAGAGGACATGGCCACCGCCAGGGGGCGCCCGGACAGTTGGAGAATCCTGGATGGCAGCACTTCTGCCACACCAGGAAGTGCTGCCGGAAATAATTCCAAGAAGGCTCGGAGTGCATCCAGGTGCTTTCCTGACACTTCCGCCACACCAGGAAGTGGCGTCAAGGGAGCACCTGGGGCTCATCCGGGTCATGATAAAAGGGGCCGCCTCCTTCCAGACATGGAGCCAGAGTTGGGAGGAAGGAGACGAAGCTTGTGAGGAGGAGGAAGAGGTTGAGAGAGAGAAAAAGAAAAGAAAGAAGAAGAAGAAGAAAGGAAAGAGTTGGTGAGAGAAGGCATTGTGGTGCATTGAAAAAATAAAGTAAAGGAGTGTGCTTTGGACATCCTGGTGTCAGTCTGTCTGTGTTTGGGGGTGCATTCTCCACAATATATATATATATATATATATATATATATATATATATATATATATATATATATATATATATATATACACACACACACACACACACACACATATATACATATATATACATATACATATCTACATATATACTGTATATACACATATATACAGTATATACAAATCTACATATATATATCTACATATATATATTAGGGGTGAGACTTGATTAAAAAAATTAATCTAATTAATTAGAGGCTACGTAATAATTAATCTTGATTAATTGTATGTAATCACACATGAAAATTTGCCCCAAATCGCAAATGTTTTTTTTTAATTTAAAAGAGTTTTAGTGGGCGACAGAATCAAATAATAGACATGGACATGAATATTGTAAACTCAAGCTCTTTTAATTTCTGAAAAAAAAAATGCTTTTAAACTGTATTTCAACTCAAAACAGAAACAAAAATATCATCCCTGGCTAAAATTGGGCAGACTTAAAAATAAAGTGGTATTTTAAGTACTTTAAGTACATTTTCAGAATGGTATTGTCTTTAAATAATAATAACCAAAATTTCAACATAAAGTGCAATTTTTCTTCATAAAAAAATAAGTCAGAAACATAAAAGCTAATTTGACCAGCTTCATCTTTAAACTCTGAGTAACCTTAGACAAAATTATTTTATACATTAGGCTAAAACAGTGTGATCATTGAACATTTTGTAATTAGATGTAATTAGAACTACTAACGGTCACGGAAGTCCAATGATCCCCAGTAAGAGCCACAAAGTCCGCTTTCTGTAATGCATCTAATTTTGCTTGCTTTTCAGTGTGCACAAAACCATGCTTTTATCAAGGCTTCCGTCGGGTAGTCTTTTGAAAAGAAATTTGTCTCCGATCAGTCTTAGGAACGCGCTTTATTCAGACTCTAACATTTTTGTAGCTCTGATGTGTGCATCAATGTAATCGATGTACCAGGAAATCATACATTGACAAAAGTTCCCCTTTGCTTGGAATTGAAAGTGTGATTAAATGCGTTATTTTTTAACGCGTTATGGAGTACATGCATCGAAGCTTCTCAGCTGTGCTTGTGCTAAGAAAAGGAAACATTTTAAAAATAACGTAACATGATTGTAAATATACAGTGATTGTTTTGTGAGTGTTATGAGTCTTGCTGTCATCAAAGATTTCATTATCATTATTTCTTTCAATCAGGTTCGTATTTGTAGGATGTGTTGTGTTCAAGTTACATTCCGTGTTTGTCAATCGTTGTAAAGATAACAGGTTTCATTCATCGATTCGTTTCTTACTGCATCAATAAACAGCTTGTCTTCCTCTTTATCTGAGACGTGACACACTGCATGCACAGGTTTTTTTTACACTGTCTTCCTTTAGCAGGACATTGACTTTTTCCACCGTGTGGTTTGTTTCCGCAGTAGCTGCACTTATGAATATGCTTGTATGTATCAGACGCTTCATATTTTATTGCTGCCTTCTCAATTGTGTAATTCGGTTTTTGTTCAGCACTCTTTGGAACTGTTGCTTTTTGTCTATGCACTGCGACAGTTCAAGTGAGCAGCTCGGTGTTCTTGCATCGCAGTTTCCCAGCTGTGCAGGTGCCATCTCGTGCGATGTCCACAGCTGTATTTAATGTTAGCTAAGACCCGGCACTTAAAAGTTTCTCTTGCAGTTTCGCTGAGTTTGTGCCAAACACCACCCTGACCATCTCATCTTCCTCTGCATAAGCACAGTCCTTCACCCGTGAATATTTAGCGGCAGTGTTTCTATTGGATTGCCGCTGACGGATGGCCTTATATGGGCAGGCACTAAATTATCGAGCAGAAGTCCATCCATCCATTTTCCAACCCGCTGAATCTGAACACAGGGTCACGGGGGTCTGCTGGAGCCAATCCCAGGCAACACAGGGCACAAGGCAGGAACCAATCCTGGGCAGGGTGCCAACCCACCGCAGGACGCACACAAACACACCCACACACCAAGCACACACTTAGGCCAATTTAGAATTGCCAATCCACCTAACCAGCATGTCTTTGGACTGTGGGAGGAAACCGGAGCACACCCACGCAGACACGGGGAGAACATGCAAACTCCACGCAGGGAGGACCCAGGAAGCGAACCCAGGTCTCCTAACTGCGAAACTACCACTGTGCCACTGTGCCGCCCCTCGAGCAGAAGTCTATTATAGTATATGGAGGAAAAAATAGGTTCCAGTTATGACCATTACGCATAGAATTTCGAAATGAAACCTGCCCAACATTTGTAAGTAAGCTGTAAGGAATGAGCCTGCCAAATTTCAGCCTTCTACCTACACGGCAAGTTGGAGAATTAGTGATGAGTCAGTGAGTCAGTCAGTCAGTGAGTGAGTGAGTGAGTGAGTCAGTGAGGGCTTTGCCTTTTATTAGTATAGATATCACTTTCATGATGAAATGCATTAGACCACGTATATTACATTTTACGGATAAATCGTTAACTTCATTTAAATAATGAATACTGTTAATAATTACACACGTGGGGGTAGCATGGTGGCAAATCTTTAGCGCTGCTACCTCGCAGGGAATCATATCCCCCGGTGTTCCCTGCCTGGAGTTTGCATGTTTTCCTGGTGGGTTTTCACAGTGTGCTCCGGTTTCCTTCCAAAGACATGCAGGTTTGGGGATTTGGTGACACTAAAATGATGCTAGTGCATGCATGTGCTTGTGTTCACCTTGCGATCAGCTGATGTCCCGTCCAGGGATTGTTTCTGTCTCGTGCCCAGTGCTTGCTGGAATGGGCGCATTCCTAGATTGATGGACATCCTTTTCAGAGATATTGTGGCAAGGTGTCCTTGGAATTTAATGGATGTTTCAGGCAATTCACAACACAGTGAAGCCGAATGTAGTGTCATAGAGTACGTGTTGCATCGTGTGAAGCATAAATATGCCCCCAGTTTCCATCACTATATATATATATATATATATATATATATTGTCAGGGATGCCAGGGGCCATGACCCAGCCGGGATGACAGGAAGGACCGGATGTGGGTCTGCACCCACCCTGGATCACGTGGGGGTTGCCTTCCGGGTTGTTTTGGGGGCCACGGGTACAGGGCATGGAAGCCCTACCCTGTAGGGGCCCATGGTCACCGCCAGGAGGCACCCCAGTGCCTTGGGGACCTGTTAACCCAGCACTTCCGCCACACCAGGAAGTGCTGGGGGGAAGATTGATGACGGCCTGGAGATCAGCCGGGAGGACAGCTGGCACTTCCGCCACACTGGGGCGTGGCTAGAGGAGGAATGCCGAGAACACCTGGGGCTCATCCGGGTACTCTATAAAAGGGGCCATCTCCATTCATTCGAGGCGAGAGTCGGGTGGAAGGAGGACGAGGCAAGAGGAGTTGTGGAGGCGGCCCGAAGACAAGGCCAGGATTGTGACTGTTTGGGGTTTGTGCACGTGACTAGGTCTGAGTGACCACTGGACTGGGTCTTTGTGACCATTGTATTAATTTTAAATACTGAAAATAAACGTGTGGTGGTTTTAAGACAACATGTCCGCCTGTCTGTGTCCGGGCCAAGTTCACAATATATATAATATATATATATATACTCTATATTGTGGACGCAGCCCAGGCACAGACAGGCGGACATGTTGTTAATCACCACCACATGTTTATGTTACAACTAATATTTACAAGTTTCCAGTGCACACAAACCCCAACACAGTCCTGGCCACACAATGCCTTCTCTTCGGGCCGCCTCCACTCTCTCTTCTCCTGCTTTGACCTGCCTCCACCCGACTCCAGCCTCGAATGAAGGGAGACGGCCCCTTTTATATCATCCCGGATGAGCTCCAGGTGTGTCCCGGCATTCCTCCCTGGACACGCCCCAGTGTGGTGGAAATGTCGGCTGTTCTCCCAGAAGCTCTCTGGGTGTACCTTCTCTTCTTCCCCCCAGCACTTCCTGGTGTGGCGGAAGTGCTGAGGTCCAGGGTCCCCAAGGCATTGGGGTGCCCCCTGGTGGTGACCACAGGTCCCTACGGGGTTAGCCTTCCAAGCCCTCTAACCGTGGCCCCCAAAGCAACCAGGAAGGCAGCCCCCATGTGATCCAGGGTGGGCATTGACCCTCTTCTGGTCCCTCAAGGCGTCCCGGCCAGGTCGTTGCCCCTGGCATCCCTGACAATATATATACATATACTGCTCAAAAGAATTAAAGGAACACTTTTTAATCAGAGTATAGCATAAAGTCAATGAAACATATGGGATATTAATCTGGTCAGTTAAGTAGCAGAGGGGGTTGTTAATCAGTTTCAGCTGCTGTGGTGTTAATGAAATTGACAGATGCACTAGAGGGACAACAATGAGATGACCCCCAAAACAGGAATGGTTTAACAGGTGGAGGCCACTGACATTTTTCCCTCCTCATCTTTTCTGACTGTTTCTTCACTAGTTTTGCATTTGGCTACAGTCAGTGTCACTACTGGTAGCATGAGGCGATACCTGGACCCTACAGAGGTTGCACAGGTAGTCCAACTTCTCCAGGATTGCACATCAATACGTGTCATTGCCAGAAGGTTTGCTGTGTCTCCCTGCACAGTCTCAAGGGCATGGAGGAGATTCTAGGAGACAAGCAGTTACTCTAGGAGAGCTGGAGAGGGCCATAGAAGGTCCATAACCCATCAGCAGGACCAGTATCTGCTCCTTTGGGCAAGGAGGAACAGGATGAGCACTGCCAGAGCCCTACAAAATGACCTCCAGCAGGCCACTGGTGTGAATGTCTCTGACCAAACAACCAGAAAGACTTCATGAGGGTGACCCAAGGGCCCCATGTCCTCTAATGGGCCCTGAGCTCACTGCCCAGCAGCATGCAGCTCGATTGGCATTCGCCATAGAATACCAGAATTGAGTTTTGGGGCGTCTTTGAAGTCAGGGCTCTGTAGGTTGATCATTTTCATTTCCATCAAACTATGTGGCATCCTTTCGTTCCTAACACATTACCCAGTCTATATCAGTATAGATATCTAGGAGGATTTCTTTTTCCCATTGAGATCTGATGTGTTTTCAAAGTGTTCCTTTAATTTTTTTGAGCAGTTTATATATATATATATATATATATATATATATATATATATATATATATATATATATATATATATATATATATATATATATATATATATATATATATATATATATATATACATACACATACATACAGTTGTGCTTGAAAGTTTGTGAACCCTTTAGAATTTTATGTATTTCTGCATAAATATAACCTAAAACATCATCAGATTTTCACTCAAGTCCTAAAAGTAGATAAAGAGAAACCAGTTAAACAAATGAGACAAAAATATTATACTTGGTCATTTATTTATCAAGGAAAATGATCGAATATTACATATTTGTGAGTGGCAAAAGTATGTGAACCTTTGCTTTCAGTTTCTGGCGTGACCCTCCTTTACAGAAATAACTTCAACTAAACGTTTCCGGTAACTTTTGATCATTCCTGCATACTGGCTTGAAAGAATTTTAGCTCATTCCTCCATACAGGACAGCTTCAACTCTGGATTGTTGGTGGATTTCCTCACATTAACTGCTCACTTCAGGGTCCTTCCACAACATTTCGATTGGATTAAGGTCAGGACTTTGACTTGGCTATTCCAAAACATTACCTTTATTCTTCTTTAACCATTCTTTGGTAGAACGACTTGTGTGCTTAGGGTCGTTGTCTTGCTGCATGACCCACCTTCTCTTAAGATTCAGTTCATGAACAGATGTCCTGACATTTTCCTTTAGAATTCTCTGATATAATTCAGAATTCATTTTCAGTTCCATCAATGAAGGCAAGCTGTCCAGGTCCAGATGCAGCAAAACAGGCCCAAACCATGATACTACCACCACCATGTTTCACAGATGGGATAAGGTTCTTATGCTGGAATGCAGTGTTTTCCTTTCTCCAAACATAATGCTTTTCATCTAAACCAAAAAGTTCTATTTTGGTCTCATGCGTCCACAAAACATTCTTGCAATAGCCTTCTGGTTTGTCCACGTGATCTTTAGCAAACTGCAGACGAGCAGAAATGTTTTTTTGGAGAGCAGTGGCTTTCTCCTTGAAACCCTGTCATACACACCATTGTTGTTAAGTGTTCTCCTGATGGTGGACTCATGAACATGAACATTAGCCAATGTGAGAGATGCCTTCAGTTGCTTAGAAGTTACCCTGGGGTCCTTTGTGACCTTGCCGACTATTATACAGCTTGCTCTTGGAGTGATTTTTGTTGGTCGACCACTCCTGTCTGTCTGACTGTGGATTGGTGGAGTCCAAACTCTTTACAGATGGTTTGGTAACCTTTTCCAGCCTGATGAGCATCAACAACTCTTTTTCTGAGGTCCTCAGAAATCCCTTTTGTTCATGCCATGATGCACTTCCACAAACATGTGTTGTGAAGAGCAGACTTTGATAGATCCCTGTTCTTTAAATAACACAGGGTGCCCACTTACACCTGATTGTCATCCCATTGACTGAAAACACCTGACTCTAATTTCATCTTCAAACTAACTGTTAATCCTAGAGGTTCACATACTTTTGCCACTCACAAATATGTAATGTTTGATCATTTTCCTCAATAAATAAATGCCCAAGTATAATATTTTGTCTCATTTGTTCAAGTGATTTCTCTTTATCTGCTTTTAGGACTTGAGTGAAAATCTGATGATGTTTTAGGTCATATTTATGCAGAAATATAGAAAATTCTAAAGGGTTCACAAACTTTCAAGCACAACTGTATATATATACAGTAGAATATATATATATAGAATTTTAAATATATATAGAAAGCGAGAGAGAGAGATACACATGTATGTGTATATAGATAAACAAAAGACAATAACAAACACCACAAAACATTAAATTATTTGAGATTAGTTTAACTTCTCCTATAGAAAAAGGCACATAATTTATGAATTGTTTGAGCTGTGTAAGAATGATAAGTTCTTTAGCTAGTTATTAAAACTTCTCGTGGTTGTGCTGTGGCATTCATTTGCTCACAGGTAGCCTTTATGCCAGCTTACCACCACTACCACAAAGAGTTCACTATGTGTGTGTGAATGCATGCATGTGTAATATGCTGCTCTGTACTTTCTTACTAGATTTAGGATGACTGAAAACACCTCCTAATAACCACAACTTACACTTACATTGACACCAATAACATAATACAATGCCTGGCTTTGTCCTATCTGTTATTATGAAAAAATCTTGGGAAGAGAGACGAGACACTTTCACATCTCACGAGACGAGACTTTGTGCCAAAAGATTTAACCACACCTGTGGCCGGAAATAAAAGGCAAAACGTTGATGACAAAGTAGAACGTCTTAAAGAATTCAAAGACGTTGGCGTGATGCACATGCAGAGCATGTTAGAGATAAAAGTACGAAAATTCGAAAGTCTCAAAAAATGATAGTAAAGATCGCATTAGCGCAAACAAACAGAAATAATTACTCAGTGAAATAACGGAACAGTGAAAAGAGATTGAATATGTTGTTTGGATTTAAACTTTAAGTCAGAGACTTGTAGATTGTCTAATTCGTGTTGCCATCAGGGAAAAGTAAGTGTTTCTTCCAAATGAAAAGGCCTATCTGCAAGAAATAAAAGTTTTGTTGTTTGGTGAAAGTGAAATCCACATACGCGAGCGGCAGAGACGCAAAGTTGATGGCGCATAGTGCAGGCAGGGGGGTTGGCAAGCGATGCAAGCAGGGGGCAAAGCCCCCTAGTCTATTAAATTACAACGAACAGTTCTTGGAACTTGAAGTAGTACTTATGGTTGAGATGAATGATGCTTTGGTCCTTTCCAGGTCAGCTTTCTCCAGACACATGGCAGAATTTTTCAGTGTGCTTTCTTTGTTTGTTTAGGAACTTGACAACTTCTTTGCCTTTGTTCGCACCTTCTGGTTGCAGGTGATACTGTAGTTTCTTTTTGAAGGTTTTATACACACACAGTGTCTTCGGTTGCTGTCAAAGTTACACCTGCTGGGTCAGTGCCCATCATTAACTAGGCAACTTCTTGGTTTTTACATACAGTCTCTCTGTTTCTTGCTAGAGCACTTGCTGTTCCCTGCAAGACTGAACTAATGGTAACCTTGTCCAACTACGATGTAGACCAGTATTCCATCCTTCTAGTCCAGCTTGTAGTCTAGCCAAGCTCTGGTGCAGCCATAGCCTATCAGCTATGGGTTCTGGCGATGGACAGCCAAAGTTATATCCAGGTTGAGTTATAGCCTAATATGAAGAGCAGTCAGTTAGAGTGTGGTTGATGTTTTTAAAGGAAGGACTATAGGTCTTGCCATTATGGGGAGGTATTTCCTGAAAAAAAGGACATGAAAATTAAAGTTATAGAATGAAAATGCAATTTCATTTTCAAATTTTACATGCAAGAATCCTGCAAAGACTTACAATAAAGTGAAATGACCACACACAAGAATGCCGCAAAAATTAAAAATAAAATGAAAGAACAGCATTTGCAAATTCTTTTTCAGACTGAATAGCAATGAAGATGCAAAAATGAAAAGTAAAAAGCAAATAGACACTGGTGCTACCTGCTGTTTGCTGCATTTTTATTTTGAAGTTCTCAACATGCGAATAGCATGGGTCAATGGGCAGACATTGCGGATTATGGAAGGTCTTCATAGTAAATAAAGTAATCACTACCATATCACCTTATTTTAAAAAGCTGTAATAAAGAGTCTGATCAAGTCATCGATCAACTACAAGGGAATAGGATGGAGGAGGAGGTGGTGAAAACTGAAGAGGGGTACATTTATTACTACACCAAAAAAAACAAAAATACAAAGTGTCCTGTTTCCACTTCAGTGTAAATGAATATAAATTATGATGTAATAAAGGCTAATTTTTTGCCAGATGGTTTTGCTGTGAAGCTGTCATTATGGAGGTGAAAAAGATCAAAATCACATGACTTAAACACAGTCGCAGTGAAAAGTATTCTATTGATCCAAGTGGCTATAGTCAAAAGATAAAGAATTGCGGGAAGTTGAGGTGCAAAGCCCTGCCCATTGACCCGCAGTATTTGCATGCTGAGAACTTGAAAATGAAAATGTAAGGGAGAAAAAAAAAATGCAATGAGCAACAGGTGGTGCCAGTGCTTATTTGCACTTTTTATTTTTGTAGCTTCATTGCTGTTCAGGCTGAAAATTAAGATGCAAATTATGTTATTTAATTTAATGTTTTGCAGCATTCATAAATGTAGAATTTGAAAATTAAACTGCAAAAGGAGAGACTGCATTTTCCATTTTATGATTTTAATTTTCATTTCCTTCTTTGCAGAAAATACCTCCCATATTGTCATTGGCTTCTTGGGTGAACATAAGGCCATCTTCTTGGTTGAGCACTGGTGGAAAATTCTCTCCATCAATCTTTCCCATCCTTGATTTATGATCCTTTATTTAGAACATGGGCATTCAGCTCATACCTCTAGGAGTTATCCCTGCTGAAAGATCTGGTATTGATAATTTTATCAGGTACAAAACTGCATTTTGGCGAGGGGCCCCCACCACACAGACTGAGACCTTGTAGCTGACAATAAGAGACTAGTAATGGCTTGCTAAGCCAGGACTTGGGTACCAGACTTGCAAAATAGACAATGTCAGTCTGTCATACCAGATCAAAACACTGAACATCAATATGGACAAAGATCTGATCGGCTAAGCACAGGTATTGAAGTCATGTGGACAAGTTAAAAAGGTGAAACTCTGAGAGCAATCCAGTTTTTCTCTGCAGAAACAAATGCTTCACATTGACCAAAGTTATACATGCTCATCTCCAACCTGAATATGTAAGCTCTATCAGATGAACCTACCAAAATCTCTTTTTGAATAAATAATCTTATATGCACAGATTCAAAACATATCAGTTGTTAAATACCCATCTGCTGATAACATCCTTGTTATTTATTAAAAGTGAAACTACTTACTTAACAATCAAGACAGGTAGCAAGGCTGCTACACATGTGTTAGGGCATTGAGGTATATATAAATCTATGTCTAATTTATGTGAAATTATAGCTGAGAAAGTAGTTACTAAACAATATGTCATATACAATATGATTTCAACATAGCCATTCCAAAAAGCACTTTTCTGATCTAAGATCCAGTCTCTTGGCTTTATACCATCAAGTTTTTTCTAATCTAAAGAACCCATCATGATCTCGACTTTACTTTGTGTTTTTCAGCATTTTCCTTGGCTACTACAAATAACAGTAGTATTGTTCTAGGGGTTTTAATAGTCAGTTAGTCAGTGATCTTTTTTTTTTTTTTTGCTTTGAATGTTCCTGAAGACATTATTTTTGAAATACACCCTCCTAATTGGCGATGCCATTGTTTGTTGTTTAACGATGATCAAGAGTGTGTGATATGTCAGTATAAAAGTCAGCATCATACATTTCCTAACTGTGAAGTCCCCAGCCTTTGAACAAATAAACAGTGGTTAGTGTTAAGATCTCTTTCTCTGGTTATGAATTGTTTCCTGTTGTTTGATTTTAATTTGCATCTTCCATTTTGGCTATTCAAGTTATTGACTCTCTTGCTACATTTCTTGATCATAGCATCTATTTATATCTTCCCATCCTGATTACAACTTTAGATAGTTATTACAATCATGATCCATCTTCTGATCCCATCATACTTCAACTACTGCTGTCAGTCAGCAGTCAGTAAAAAACATAAATACAGTGCTGTGGAAAACTATTCCTTCCTAATATCCACTGATTTTGCATATTTTATACAACAAATGGTCTCAGATCTTTTAGACAAAATGCAATATTTGAGAAAGGGAAACTAAATGACCCCACTATAGAGTTTTAAAATTATTACTTTCTTTATTTGAAGAACAAAGTTCCACCACCCCCCAAGTAACTGCCACATAGTTTCAATACTCGGCTGCAGCATCCATAGTAGCAACAAATCACAACTAAATGCTTACTTTAATTTGATATCAGGTTTCCTCATCACTGTTGAGGAATATTAGTCCACTTTTCTTTACAGAATTACTTTTAATCAGACACATTATTAGGTTTGCAAGCATGAACTACTCATTCCAGATCCTTTCACAGCATCTCTCTTGGGATCAGGTCAGGCCACTGTAAAACTCATGTTGTTTCTTCTGAGCTATTCAGTTGTTTGATCATTTTTCTTTTTTAGATAACCCAATTACACTTGAGCTTAGGCTCATGGGCAAATATCCAGATATTCTGCTTAAAAATACTCTTGTAGAGTACAGAATTTATGATTCCTTCAAGAATAACAATCCCCACACCATTACACTACCATCCCCATATTTTATTGTAGGTTTGATGTTCTTATTGTTGAAAGCTGCATTACCTTTATGCCAGACACCGTGGTTCATGTGTTGTTCAAAGAGTTTTACTTTTGACGGTGTGTCCATAGAACATTATTCCAAAAGGCTTACCCAGGTTTTTCCTTGTAAATGTGAGACAAGCACTGATGTAACTCTTGTATAGCAGAAGTTTCCAGTTTGCTACTTTTGCATGAATCCCATTTTTACTTGGTTTGGTATTGGGCAGTCATAAACATTGACCTTAGATGAAACAGTTTTTTAGATTAATTTTCTGGGATCCTCTGCAACTTGCTGAGTGAGTTGTTGCTGTGCCCTTGGAGGAATTTGGTAAAGCCAGTCTTTCCGGGGAAGATTCACCACTGTGCCAGATGTTTTTCTTGTGGAGATAATGGCTCTAACTGTGGTGCAGTGAAGTCCTAGAGCCTTAGAAATTGCTTTGTAACACATTCCTGATTGGTAAATTTCAACTACTTTTTCCTTTGAATGAGGTATCGCGCTATGTTAGAAACTTGGTGGTGACTACTTAACTCTCATAGTAAAGGCCAATACATGGTGATGTTTAGAATTAGACTAGGGCTGGCTGCAATCAGGTCTGTCTATGTTCAGTCAACTGAGTCGAAATAACAATTTGGTCAGCCCTTTGAGTGAGTAAGTAAAGGGCAATTACCTGTTCACACAGGTTTCAGATGACTTTATTACTTAAATATATTAGTAATTTATAAAAGGTGTTACAGGTTTACTCTGGTTCCCATTATCCATCCATCCATCTATCCATCCTCTTCCGCTTATCCGAGATCGGGTCACAGGGGCAGCAGCTTAGGCAGAGATACCCATACGTCCCTCTCCCCAGCCACTTCTTCTAGCTCTTCCGGGGGAATCCCAAGGCATTCCCAGGCCAGCCGAGAGTCATAGTCCCTCCAGCATGTCTTGGGTCTTCCCCGGGGCCTCTTCCCGGTTAGACGTGCCCGGAACACCTCACCAGGGAGACATCCAGGAGGCATCCTAATCAGATGCCCGAGCCACCTCATCTGATTCCTCTCGATGCGGAGGAGCAGCGGCTCTACTCTGAGCCCCTCCCGGATGACTGAGCTTCTCACCCTATCTTTAAGGGAAACCCCAGACACCCTGCGGAGGAAATACATTTCGGCTGCTTGTATTCGTGATCTCATTCTTTCGGTCACTACCCATAGCTCATGACCATTGGTGATGGTAGGAACATAGATCGACTGGTAAATTGAGAGCTTTGCCTTACGGCTCAGCTCCTTTTTCACCATGACAGACCGATGCAGAACAATACCCCGAGATACTTGAACTCCTCCACTTGGGGCAGGATCTCGCCTCCAACCATGAGAGGGCACTCGGATTTGGAGGTGCTGATTCCCATCCCAGCCGTTTCACACTCAGCTGTGAACCGATCCAGAGAGAGTTGAAGATCACTGCCTGATGAAGCAAGCAGGACAACATCATCTGCAAAAAGCAGTGGCCCAATCCTGAGTCCACCAAACCGGACTCCCTCAACACCCTGGCTGCGCCTAGAAATTGTGTCCATAAAAGTTATGAACAGAATCGGTGACAAAGGGCAGCCCTGGCGGAACTCCGGGTGTATCTCATCCACCCCCAGGGCCCTGCCACCAAGGAGTTTTTTGACCACCTCAGTGACCTCAGTCCCAGACATGGGGGAGCCCACCTCCAAATCCCCAGGCTCTGCTTCCTCATTGGAAGGCATGTTAGTGGGATTGAGGAGGTCTCCACCAACGGGTTTGGGGATTGCTGCCACAACAGCCACTGACCACCTTACTGCCACAGCTCCAGTCAGCCGCCTCAACAATAGACACACAGAACATGGCCCATTCAGACTCAATGTCCCCCACCTCCCTCAAGATGTGGTTGAAGTTCTGCCGGAGGTGGGAGTTGAAGCTGCTTCTGACAGGGGACTCTGCCAGACGTTCCCAGCAGACCCTCACAACACGTTTGGGCCTACCAGGCCTGACCGTCATCCTCCCCCACCATCGAAGCCTACTCACCACCAGGTGGTAATCAGTTGACAGCTCCGCCCCTCTCTTCACCCGAGTGTCCAAGTCATGTGGCCGCAGGTCCGACGACACGACCAGAAAGTCAATCATCGAACTGAGGCCTAGGGTGTCCTGGTGCCAAGTGCACATATGAACACCCCTATGCTTGAACATGGTGTTCGTTATGGACAATCCATGACGAGCACAGAAGTCCAATAACAAAACACTGCTCGGGTTCAGCTCGGGGGGGCCATTCCTCCCAATTACACCCTTCCAGGTCTCACTGTCATTGCCCACGTGGGCACTGAAGTCTTCCAGCAGAACGAGGGAGTCCCCAGAAGGTATGCCCTCTAGCACCCCCTCCAGGGACTCCAAAAAGGGTGGGTACTCCAAACTGCTGTTCGGCGCATACACGCAAACAACAGTTAGAACCCCCCTCACCACCTGAGGGCAGAGGGAGGCTACCCTCTCGTTCACCGGGGTAAACATTAATGGACAGGTTCCAAGTCAGGGGGGCAATAAGTATGCCCACACCTGCTCGGCCCCTCTCATCGGGGGAAACTCCAGAGTGGCAGAGAGTCCCTCAAGGACATTGGTTCCAGAGGCCAAGCTGTGCGTCAAGGTGAGCCTGACTATATCTAGCTGGAACCTCTCGACCTTGCGCACTAGCTCAGGCTCCTTCCCCTTCAGAGAGGTGACATTCCATGTCCCAAGAGCCAGCTTCTGTAACTGAGGATCGGACCGCCAAGGTCCCCGCCTTTGGCCACCACCCAACTCACACTGCACCCAACCTCCTTGGCCCCTACCATAGGTGGTGAGACAATGGGAAGGGGGACCCACATTGCCTCTTCGGGCTGTGCTCGGCTGAGCCTCATGGGTGCAGGCCCGGCCACCAGGCGCTCACCATCGAGCCCCACCTCCAGGCCTGGCTCCAGAGGGGGGCCCTGGTGACCCGCAAAGTTTTCATTCATCATGGAAGGTTTGCTGAACCGCTCTTTGTCTCATCCCGCACCTAGGACCATTTTGCCTTGGGTGGAAAGGGTCAGAAAGCCCCGGACAACAGAGCTCCTAGGATCATCGCAAACCCCTCCACCACAATAAGGTGGCGATTATTTAATATTAAATTTTGTCTAAAGATTTAACCCCATCTATTATGATATACAAAATATATTGTATTCCTCTATAACAGCTGGTTCTGCATATCGAAATGCAATATTCCTGGGTTTTTCCAATGAAATACAATGCTCCAAGTCTAAACCATACTGCGCATCTGCTGAAACAAATATGCTGTTCTGCTGATTCTCAATCTTTTTTTAAAATTTTTCCCGATTGTTTTTTCTGTTAAATTGCTTGATTAACCAAATCACCTATTTTTTTTTACCATATTCTAGATATTCAGGTATCCCAGTATTGAGTGATTTCTGAAAAATAACTAAAGAGTTTGTACTTATGATCACTCACTTCTCTGAGCACTCTTAGGTAAATGTTATGTAGTTAATGTTATTCTTTGGTTTTAGTATTTATAATTATTGTAGCACAATGTTCTCTCAAATCTTGAGGTGAGCTTTTCCATTAATACTGTGTCTTGGTCTAAAGGCCAATAAAACATTATTGACAAAAAACAAAATTAACATTTCCCCAATTGGTCCTTATCAGTCTAATCTGTTGAACAACTTTTCAATTCTGCAATCACTCTACTTTTGGTCTTTGGGAGAGAGAAACATTGAAAAGTAATTGGAAGACATGGTATCTTGCCATTACCCCACTGATGAGCTAACAGCTTAATTTACAGATATTTTAATGAGTCATTCTCTCAAGTCAGAATCTCTGCCAGTTTTAAGATATCCATTATTATCTCATTCCACTAAGAATATTACCTGTTTTAATGAGTCCAGACTTTCTACAATGTTTTCTGCAATAATGGAATTTTAAAAGTATATTATTCTTCATTAGATCTATAGAAAATGATATCATCTTGCAGCATTCAGACTCATTGGTTACTCACCGTAATCCTGGTCATAGATTTCATTTCCACCATGATATCAGTATTGCTCCATATTAAAACACTCCTTATGAACCTGAGCAATGTACCTCTGGATTGTTGGCCATTTTGAGAAATCCCCTTCAGAAGAAACACAGGGTCATTTTTGTAAAACAGAAGCCTCAGGTTGGGATAAGATGTGTCACACCAGTTAGAGTTGGATCAAATTGCCAGTTGTGACACCCATAACCATCTTGTGGCGATTGCAAAAGTAATTAACATGGCTGTGGACTTAAGAAGAAGCTACCCCTCCAACAACCACGTCTACCAACCACCCACTGATTACAAATGTTGTTACTTCATGTAGGGTGGGATTATTTAAATCTCTAGAGACAACATTGCTCACAGTCTGAACTAAGAGAAAAACATCACTAAAAAAAAGCTCTGCAGTTCTATAATCATTAATAGTATAAATTATTTAAAATAATCTATGTGATGCTTCACCAGTCCAATCAAAAATGTCATAAGTTGATGAGACAACAGAGAATTCTGAAGTACAGAAACTACTGTTTATTCAAGATAACAGAAGCCAGTATAATCTGAATAATCATTTATTTTTAATTATTACCAAAATAATGACGATACTTTGTTTTTCAGCTAGTTTCAGACATCTGTGTTCTCTCCAGAGTTTCATGCAACCAAATTTAACTTAGTTTTATAAAGGCTGATAGGAGTACTCAGGAAAACACTAACTACACAGGCTGTGGTTTTAGGTTTATGTGCATTGCAAGTATAGTGTAATGTGTACTGTGTTGTCTTTTACTTTTGTTAAATATAATAGGATGTTTTGTTAGATATTGTATGTTGTGTTACTGTTGATATTTTTACAGACGAGACATCTAGACAAAATTTAAACTTGAATGTTGCACAGTAATAAAGATTGCCATTCATTCATTTAGTATTGCCTTCATTTTACCTAATTCCTGCATGAGAGGTTGAGGAGTTAAGTGTTTCAAGTGCTGTGGAAGCTTCCTTTCTGTCTTTGAAGCATTCTTAGTATTTCAAACACCATGATTGTCATCTGCGGTGGGCTGGCACCCTGCCCGGGGTTTGTTTCCTGCCTTGCAGCCTTGTGTTGGCTGGAATCGGCTCCAGCAGACCCCGGGACCCTGTAGTTAGGATGTAGCGGGTTGGATAATGGATGGATGATTGTCATTATAATAAGTAATGTTTGAATTATACCTCTAAAACACATTTGGCATCTCAACAAAATGTCAACCCATAACAGGAAATTAGTCCAGTGATTTTTTTAACTAGACACCTTTATTTAAATACTAAATAGCAGGGAGAAACATGCAAAATTAATGCACATAAATGCTTCCAGACAGTAACTAAGCATCTTTCTTGTGGCAAGGCTTGAATTACTCAGGAAGCATAACAGCATTAATTCCAGGAATGTTTTGTGAAACAAAACACAGAGATTAAATGTGAATTTTGTTTCATGTAAATTGATTTGCTCATCACCAGATGCCAGTTACAAAGTTACATGTTCATATGTTCATTTGCAGTTGTCCTGTTTTGAATTAACATTAGACTAGTGAGTGAACAATTCAAACAACCTGACAATTAATTAGCCAATAGAATTATGAATTCTACAAATGAATGGATTACCTTGCCAGGATTCTACAATTTAAGAAAGCCAGTTTTATTTTTCAATATTTCTTAGCTATAGAAAGCACATTTTAGAAACCAAAACAATGTGTTGCATAATCTGCATCAAACATAACACTGAAATATCTGATAAACTAAATGCAAGCTTTTGTAATTGGGTTAGTATTGGCACACTTACTTTTTTCCTAAATTTAAACATAATTCTAATTTATCATGGCTATATTTACAAATCCTCATCAGTATTTTCAGGAAATCAATAAATATCGGAGAATTCCTATGGTCTGAAAGCTAGCAAACATCCTGTTTTAAATAGGAGTAATCTAATGTAGATGATTCTACTGCTGTAGATGATGGTAGTTCAGCCAGTTAGTTTAACTTGTATCAAAAGCAAACAATTCATTGAAGCTATTAAAAATGACAAGAAAGAGAATCAGTCAGTTCTGGTATGTTAAGTGACAGTTAACAGAGGTTTAAGTTTAGAGGGATTATTTAGTTTCAGTAGGGAGGCAAGAAAATCATTTGATTTTATTTGAGTGTGTTACTAACTTGATAGCAAAATAAACCTTGTTTTCATCTTTAATACTGGTCAACCTCTCATTGACTGACTATCCTCTAAAAGCTGGATGTTTAAAATATATAGTATTAAACTGGATTCAGGCAGGAAGGAGAAAGTTTCATCTTAATGTCTATATGTTTGAATGCTTTTAACCCACTTAATAGCCGGGTAAATCAATAAGTAAATGCAATTTGTAAATTTGTTGGCAAACACAACAGATAAAAGCTGACGCAATACAACATCTTCACCATGGATTATGGGCAGTTTTAACACTCACAACACAGCCCTCTGCCATTAGTCTAGTTTAAGCCAAGGTTAAATGAACATGGATGAGCAGGATTGCACCATCTTTGAACAATGCTTGGTAGTGATATTTCTTTGGGCAGAGAAAGTCAGAAATCCTGAAATTGCGTTTTGCCTTGACATCTACAAAACCCAACATCAGTCACCAGAAAAAGCAAGAAATAATCAACATAGTAACGTTTTAGTCATGTGTAATTTTTTGTAGCATATTCAAGAGTAAGGATATCCAATGAAATCCAATGGTTTAAAACACAAAAAAATACAAACATTGTATTCAAAAAAGTACTGAGTTGGTTACATAGTAATACTGATATACCTGATTAACCAACAGCACTATAAATAAGACCCATGGCCTAGCTGGGTAACATGGCTAATGCTATACATAACTTCGTCCAAAAGGTAAGTGATAAATATTTGAAGATCCTCTCAAAGTAAAGTACAAGGATATAATACCAATTTGTTGATAGAAAGGCAAAAAACTGTTATGCACCATTTGGATTGATCCATTCTGAATCCCTTAGAAAAAGGGGTAAAGGGCCAGTAGTGAAAATAATTAGGAGCAAAGGGCAAAAATCCTGCAAAAACAGAAGAAACTTGCTACCAAAATTATGCATATTTGTAATAATTTTATATATACAGTATATATGTCTGTCACTGTGGCACTAATACATAACTTTGACACTCCAATTACAAATCTTTTGCATTTTACCATTTGTACCTCTCATACCCGACTGATTACATAAATACTCTCATTTGTAAAATGGGCCAAATTAATGTATGACCAAATATTTTCAAACCTGCTACAAACACCAAGAACAAAACATCACATCCTACACAAAACCCCACTAAGTATTAAACTGGTCCATCTACCATCCGAATGAAAGATTGGCTCAAAATAGAAATGTATGCTGATAAATACCTTGTCATGCTTTACCTCATAGTAGTGCCAGAGAAAATGCTTTAATTGTCAATGCTGCTGGCAATTCTGTGATTATAAGCCAAACTTAAGAAATGTGTCACCTTACAGCACCAATTGATAAAACATCAGGAGTCTGTTTATGATGTGTGGTGGTTAATCACATTGATGATGTTTTATGAATTAATTTACATACCTAACAGGAATTGGCATATTGAGGAAGATGATAATGAGCATGTTATTATGGAATGGCCATTATGCTATGGATGAAATATAGTTTCTCCTTTGCAATATATTCCTCATTTGTATATAGAAGACAACTTTTTCCACTCTTGCCAGGTTTCCAGAAACAAATTTGGAACAAAAAAGGAAGCCACCACAACAAATTTCCATTTTTAATGTACATCCATACAGCATTCCAAATTATTTTTCACTATCTCATTATTACTTAAGACAGCATGAAAAATTTGACAAATGAAAAATGAACATGTAATTCTTAACGCCTTTAGTCATATACCAGAAGGAAAAAAAAACAAAACAATTTTGATGACATTCAGTACTGGATGAAGCAGGGTATTCCTCACTTATTTGGAATTTTACCACTGGGCTTTCAAACTTCACCCCATTTGGACCTGGCTCTCCTATCCTTCATCAACCACCACCACCTAAAGCTACAACCTGAAGCTGACCATCCCTCCCCTTCTCTGTCAGATACCCTCTTCACCTCACAGATTCTTTTTTACACTTCTCATTTGGCACTATGTGGACAAACTAATGGTTCCTTCTGGTAAATTGCACACAAGCAAAGAAGGAAATGGTAACAATTCACTTAAAGTTGTGTTCATTTTTCCACTTTGGCAGCATTTGTCTTAACTAACACACCTCTATGGATTTTTGGATCTCAGTTATCTCCAATCTCAAGCTTTATGAGTTTTCCTTATCTTTCTGCAAATGAATAATCTTTTGCGATCTGCAAACTTGGAACTTTTTTTATATAGTTTTCCATAATCAAATATAACATATTTGTTCTCCTAATGATGAAATCAGTACAGAATTGTATCAGTTTTATGCATATCCTATATCACCATAGAGCTTCCATACTCCAATGCAAAAGATCCCAATTAAGGGCAGAACTTTCATACTCCTGTTTAATTAGGAGACCATAAATGAAATCCATGGCTCCTTTTTAGAACTGTATGCTGTCTGCCCATCTATCCAGTTTTTGAACTACTATAATCGATTACAAGGTTTTTGGGCCAGTCAGCTTTAAAGTCACCAATGCAAATCTAAAACTGAATTAGCCGAGAAAAACCCATTGGACAAAGAAGCAATGCACAAATTTCCAGATTAATGTCTGTATAATATTGTCATTTCATGAATCTACACTACTCAAAAATTTTAATGCAATAGGCCCTGGTGGCCTTTTCACGTGGAATGTTCTCAGAAAGTAATTAATAAACGCCCCAGCCAGTGTTGGCTATTAGGGCATACCGCATGCATCATTTATAACGGTATGTGCTATATATCTTCATTTTTTTTTTAACCTGCGATACAGTCTGTACAGATACTTGATTATGTATCTGTTAGCTCAACGTTTCTATATTTATCTTCCGAGGTACAGTGTGATATAATAACATTGACATTTGAAAGTTTCTTTTTTAACTGTTGTCTATTAACTATAAAGATACACACAAGTCTAAAGTCCTTATACCGTACATTGTACTCTGTCTTAAGACAACAGAAACTTTTTTGCTAGAGCATGATTATTTATACACATTACTCTTTACCTGCCGAAAAGAATATTTTGGAACCCCATCCTCCCCTCCACACCACACCACAAGCCGCTACATATCAGCAAATAAGAAGTTAAATCTCCGTCCAGAGTTTCAGTCGCTGTTCTCCTTGTCCAATATGCTTTCGCCTTGTATCGGTGACTGCCTGTTCTTCAGTTACAACCAATCACACACCTCGTTGCTGTTTCCTCGCAGAGACGGGTGCTGGGAGGGTTTGTTTGGGTTTAAAGTGCTGTGCCGATGTGCTCAGGGGGCAGGGCAGCTGGAAACAGGGCGACCCAAACAAGGGGGATTCAACTTTCAAATATACACTTGGGTGTCTGAGTGTGGGTGGGATTATAGTCATTTATGTGTGCACATAGAATATCGACGTGATTGTAAAACAAAAATGTAACCTCGCTTTGAATTTGTAGCTTTTCAGAAATGGAGAAATAAAATACAAGCGAATGAAATCAACTTAAAGACAGCGTTTTTTTCTGGTAAGCGATTAACATTTATAACGACAATTATTGTTCAGTATACATTAATAATTTGTGACGAACATATATTTGTCTGAAATCCCGTTCATGGTTATGAGTAAGCTCGTTGACTCAAAGGTGACATTTGGTAGCAGTTCTCAGATTTTACTGTTGTATACTTACCGCGTCACGACACAGTTATTTGGCTTTTGATCATGTTTTAATTTTTATCCACGAGTTAAAGCTGCTCTTCCAAAACTGTGACTGTATATTTGCTCTTACCGTCCCTTCCTCTCTCTCTGTCGTTGTAATCAAGTTAAAACGTCCGAATCTAAAGATGCAGTCGCAAGTAGGGTGAGAAACAGCTGGCATAGGTAAGGTCAGGGTCATTTATTTATGTTTCTGGCTGGTCAGCTAAGTACAATATGAGATCAGACACGTTGTAACTTCTGACCTTATTCAAAATAATATTTTTTGTATCCATGCCTTAAAAAGTGAATATTTTTTTCGTCTCTATACGATATGCATGTTGTTCATAATATTAATATTTATACTGTTTAAGTATTAATTGCAGTATGTAGTTTTCTGTCTAAAATGAACTTCCTGTGATCTCAGAAAAACTGAAAATGCAGTGATAAAACCATTTAAAGCCATGATACCGGGCTAAGAGAGAATAGTCTATTTTGGAGGCAGGCAGTGTCCTGTAGTGGTTAAGGCTTTAGATTTCAAGCCCTGGGGTTGTGGGTTCAAAACCTGCTTTTGACACTGTGTGACCATCAACAAGTCACTTCACCTGCCTGTGCTCCAGTAAGAAAACCAAAAGAAATGTAACCAGTTTTGTCATAAATGTTGTATGTTGCCTTGGGTAAAGACGTCAGTCAAATAAGTGAATGTAAGTTTTAAGAAGATTGCAAGAACACAAGTGTAATGTCACATGCAGTACGAGCAACACTTCAGTTGTGCGTATTCATGTTTATTTATTTTGGTATATTTTTTACCGGGCACCGCATGTTTAATGTGAACCTTTCTGTTTGTGTTTTTTACTTGGCATGGTGTTACCAGATGGTAATATGTTGAATTACAGTATATAATATATTATGCACTAAAAACTACTGCTTATTTTACACATTTGAATTAGTTAAAAATGTATAAAACATTCTGATCCAAAAAAATCTATTTTCATTGCAGGATCGAAATATTAAAATGGCTTTCACTCAGGGGATTCTCTGTGCTGTGGTAGGACTACCTGCCAACTTCTGTGAGTAAAGCACTAGTTGCAATGATATTAGTGGTGTTTGTAATGTCAATTCTTGCTTATGAATCCATGTGTTGTGGTGAATCATAATTAACATTATCTATTATTACTGCTATATGGTATTTGGCAAAACCAGAAGTTTTATTTTATTGTTTTTAATTCAGACATTGCAGTATTTTTTTTTACTTCTAGTCCTACGTTATCCGATTTTGTCTTAACTGTTGCAAAGGAGGACTCTTGCTCCCTGTGTTCAGTGTTGTGAGCATGGAACAGTTGCTCAGTCTGTTAATTACATGTGACCAAAAGAGGTGGTCTTCTTATCTCATCTTTGATCCTCTTGGGTTGGGTTAGTTGCAGAGTATCCCTCTTATGTTGTCCTTTGAGACACACTTGTGATCTCTTTTTGAAACAAAAACAGGGCAGGTTTAGAGTCATCTTAATTCACATTGTCTTTGTAGAATTTGCATGCTCCCACTATCTGCCAGTGTTTTTCTTTGAGCGTTATAGTTTTTCATTTATGTCATAAGTCTGACCAGTTCTATAAGGATGACTGAAAAGACATTGCTAAATCTAAGTGAGTTGTGTTATTAGACCTAACCATATTGAACTATGGCAGTTGTTTAAGCAAAATGTGTTTCCACAAAGTATTAGCTCAGGGCTTAATCCAGTTAAGCAATCTTTTTTTTTTTAGCTTGGAGATATTGAGAAGGGACGGCATGGTGGCACAGTGGGTAGCACTGCTACCTCGCAGTTAGGAGACCCAGGTTCGCTTCCTGCGTGGAGTTTGCATGTTCTCCCTGTGTCTGCGTAGGTTTCCTCCAGGTACTCCGGTTTCCTCCCACTGTCCAAAGACATGCAGGTTAGGTGTATTGGTGATTCTAAATTGTCCCTAGTGTGGGTGTGTGAGCCCTGCGCGGGGTTTTTTCCTGCCTTGTGCCCAGTGTTGGCAGGGATTGGCTCCAGCAGACCCCAGTGGCCCTGCATGTATGATATAGCGGGTTGGATAATGGATGGATATTGAGAAGACATACAGTGAACCTCAGTAATCATAAAGATAAACTGTCCATCTTACCATTCTATCCAAACACACACTGTTCACCTCATGCTTAGTCAGAAGTAAAGATCAACTGGTAACTAAAGAGTGACCGTGGTATGGGAATATCTATCCACCAACAGAGCCATGTTAAGAATTTGGTGGAACTTTAGGGGAAGAAGCAGAATTAAAACAATTTCAGGAAGATAATGGCATCGCAGTCATCCATGACTTAAGGGTCTAAATGGAAAGTGTCCATTCCCCAATAGATTTATTTAGTGTTGTGCTGATCTGTAAGGCAGATAGCCTCAGAAATAACCGATTATAAAAGAAAGTTGAGCAGTTTTCCCGCTGTGACTGGCTCTGGAGTTTCCATTGAAAAGCAAGGCTGAATTTTTCTGCAAGAGAACCAAGACTGATGTGTATACAGTGGTTTGACTTGAAAAGTAATACAGACTAATCTAAAAGAATAGTTGTCTCAGGTGACAGTGGAGTATCTACAGAAGAAAAGATGACAAAAATAACAATCAGGTGTAGAATAAAAGGATGGGGAAACAGTGCCAAAGCAAGTAAGGTTCTTGGAACACTCAATGGGCAAAGATGGCATAGTTGTTCAGGATCAAGTCTTTTCTTGTATTGTTTATAGGAGTTTGGCTTAAGCCTGTCCAGACATTTTAGTTTGTATGGTGTGTTGTTAATTAAGGTTACTAGGCAAATGCTTAATATTGCTGAAGGTGGCATCCCAAGCAAGAGAAGTATTGGAAAGGTTGTATAATTATGGAAAGAGACTTTTGTGCAGTGCAGAAGACAAAAAAATAGTAGAAACAGATTTTGTAGAAAATTACAAAGAATCGGAAAGGCAGTCTGGAGAATATATGTTTAAGGTAGAAGGACTAGGAACCCCAAATGCCTCGGGTAATGATTGATATCTTATTTTTCTTAAAACTACAATAAGGAAAGGGGAAAAAATGAGAAAGCTCAGTGGTAAAATTCCAAAAAAGGGAGTAATACCCTGCATTGCATCATTCAGTATTAAATGTCATTAAAATATTTTTTTCTTCTGATATATGAGTAAAAGAATTAAGAATTACATGTTCATTTTTCAGGTGTCAGATTTTTCCTGCTGCCTTAAGTGATGATGAGAAAATGAAACATATTTTGGAGTGCTGTATGGATCTATATTAAAAATGGAGATTCGTTGTGGTGGCCTCCTTTTTAGTTCTAAATTTGATTCTGGAAACCTGGCCAGAGTGGAAAAGGTTGAACGCCCTGAAGCTGATGCCGAGACTAGTATTAATGCAAGTACATCATCTGGAGTTTTTGGAGGTGTCATTTCTTCACCAGATTATGAGTTTAATGTTTGGAATAAACCCGACTGTGCTGAAACTGAGTTTGAAAATGGAAACAGGTGAGAAGATACTTCAAATAATTTTATTAAATTTATTAATATCTTGTAAACTATGCCTTTTCTTCAAAGACCTATATAGAAAGCTGATGGTACTAACTCTTCATAAGTACAGTGAGCAGGTGTGCCTTTTTTGACTTTGGACTAACTTGCAATGTCTGAAGATCATGGCTGTTGGTAGACGTGTTATCTGAAGCACCTAAGAATTTACTTTACTCTCAAGGATAAGTTTGGTGTTTTTCAAGTCAGTTATTTATACATCAGTTTTGCCAGGTAATTTTTAAAGTAAAACATTTTCTATGTATAAATGTCCCTCCCCCAGCAGTTTACAGTAATGGTCTTTGGTTCAAACAAAAGTTTTAAAACTAACTGAATATTTTCGTTTCAGAGTAAGTAGTGATTCATGTCTTCAGATGCCCCTGATATGGTAAAGTGTATATTTGTATCATTTTCACAAAAATATAACATTTCTGAGACCCAACCATTTCTAAAAAAAGTCCATTTATCCAGTTCTTTCAAGGTTTCCTATTTCTGAAATTCCTTACCAAAGAGCAATCAAAGCAGGAATGATCTAAGGAGCTGTACTTTGATGTGATTTTCACATTACAGACATGGGCATTTTCAGCCGAAAGGCAGTGTCCTACTAAACATTACTTGGTTATATTCTAATACAGTACCTCTGAATTGAACCATGGGTTTGTGTTTTTTTTTGGCTGTTGAAGTGATTGCCACAAGGGCAAAAGGAAAATTTAAAAGTAGATGAAAATGTAGTTGAGAAGTAATGGACAAAGCCATAGAAAACCATGAAACGTAAGACCAAAAAGAATGTAATCCTAATCGCTAGACAAACTTGTTTGCAAAATATTTTTGATCATATTGTGTGGAAGAACTTTAATATCTTATTAATGAAAGAAACATCCTCTAACAGGACAGATCAATTATCAGGCTTGTCCTTGGCAAAATGCCTTAGAGGGAGCATTCTTCAAAAGCAGTCTGTTACAGCACGATCAGAATGATCAAAGAAACAAATAACATAGGTTCTTTTTATAAAACTATTGAGTTTACATACAGTGTCAATCAATGCGTACATTTTAATCTGGTTGGTTTATTGGTTTACACCCAGATGACTTATATAAAATAAAAGTGTTATTTTATTTTGGTTGTTCTTATAGTGCATCCGGAAAGTATTCACAGCACATCACTTTTTCCACATTTTTTTATGTTACAGCCTTATTCCAAAATGGATTAAATTCATTTTTTTACTCAGAATTCTATGCACAACATCCCATAATGACAACGTGAAAAAAGCTTACTTGAGAGTTTTGCAAATTTATTAAAAATAAAAAAACTGAAAAAGCACATGTACTTGTATTCACGGTCTTTGCCATGAAGCTCAAAATTGAGCTCAGGTGCATCCTGTTTGCCCTGATCATCCTTGAGATGTTTCTGCAGCTTAATTGGAGTCCATCTGTGGTAAATTCAGTTGATTGGACATAATTTGGAAAGGCTCACATCTGTCTATATAAGGTCCCACAGTTGACAGTTCATGTCCGAGCACAAAACAAGCATGAAGTCAAATGAATTGTCTGTAGGCCTCCAAGACAGGATTGTCTCCGAGGCACAAATCTGGGGAAGGTTACAGAAAAATTTCTGCTGCTTTGAAGGTCCCAATGAGCACAGTGGCCTCCATCATCTGTAAGTGGAAGAAGTTCGAAACCACCAGGACTCTTCCTAGAGCTGGCCGGCCATCTAAAACTGAGCGATCAGGGGAGAAGGGCCTTAGTCAGGGAGGTGACCAAGAACCCGATGGTCACTCTGTCAGAGCTCCAGAGATCCTCTGTAGAGAAAGGAGAACCTTCCAGAAGGACAACCATCTCTGCAGCAATCCACCAATCAGGCCTGTATGGTAGAGTGGCCAGATGGAAGCCACTCCTTAGTAAAAGGCACATGGAAGCCCACCTGGAGTTTGCCAAAAGGCACCTGAAGGACTCTCAGACCATGAGAAACAATCTGGTCTGATGAGACAAAGATTGAACTTTTTGGTGTGAATGCCAGGCGTCACGTTTGGAGGAAACCAGGCACCGCTCATCACCAGGCCAATACTATCCCTACAGTGAAGCATGGTGGTGGCAGCATCATGCTGTGGGGATGTTTTTCAGTTGCAGGAACTGGGAGACTAGTCAGGATGAAGGGAAAGATGACTGCAGCAATGTACAGAGACATCCTGGATGAAAACCTGCTCCAGAGCGCTCTTGACCTCAGACTGGGGCGCGGTTCATCTTTCAGCAGGACAACGACCCTAAGCACACAGCCAAGATATCAAAGGAGTGGCTTCAGGACAACTCTGTGAATGTCCTTGAGTGGCCCAGCCAGAGCCCAGACTTGAATCCGATTGAACATTCCTGGAGAGATCTTAAAATGGCTGTGCACCGATGCTTTCCATCCATCCTGATGGAGCTTGAGAGGTGCTGCAAAGAGGAATGGGCGAAACTGGCCAAGGATTGGTGTGCCAAGCTTGTGGCATCAAATTCAAAAAGACTTGAGGCTGTAATTGCTGCCAAAGGTGCATCGACAAAGTATGAGCAAAGGCTGTGAATACTTATGTACATGTGATTTCTCAGTTTTTTTTATTTTTAATAAATTTGCAAAAACCTCAAGTAAACTTTTTTTAACGTTGTCATTTTTGGGTGTTGTGTGTAGAATTCTGAGGAAAAAAATTAATTTAATCCATTTTGGAATAAGGCTATAACATGAACTGAAAAAGTGATGCGTTGTGAATACTTTCCGGATGCACTGTATACCTTTGATTTGAGCCACCACTCTTGGAATTTCTGTGCATATAACGTCTATTCTGGTTGTTTTACATGACGTGCCGATTTCTTATTCATCTTGCAGTAAATTTTGTTATTCACTTGACCTTTATCTGGTTTCCGATATGCCTGCAAAGGCTTCCAACATTTGTTAACCCTTTATGCTATTTCTTGTTGGGCCCTAAGTTAGAAGAGAGATTGTGTGTAAAAAAATCAGAATGTTAAACGGCACTCAGTTAGTAATATTAAAGGTGAAGTCAAAAAAATCTATATTGTGTGAAAGTATAAGCAAAGAGAACAGATGAGCATGTTTATCCACAATTGTGGATGATCCCTAAAACACGTTGCTTAAATAGTGTTCCACCTAAAGGCATCATGCTGCATAACTTGTAGGAAAGTGTTTCTGGCAATGGAACATATGTATCCTAGCAACCATCAACAACATAGCTGCACTCATAGAAAAAAGAATGGCATTGTGGTATAACAAAAATAAAGTAAAAAAAAAATGTAATCCTTAGAAGAAAATGAAACTATTAAATAAACTTGATAGTGAAATCAAAATGGTTTAGGGAGCAAGGATCCTTAAAGAAAGAGTGATTGAACAAAATAAAAAATTACAAAAGTGTAAGAATTTCATAACACTATTAAGAGAGAGAAGTGACTAAGCATATACAGTATCCATCCCTCAGGAAAGATGGTGTCAAGAATAAGTGATAACAGATAATTTCTTCCATCTTTGTTTTCTTGTCATAAACATACTTCAGAAAGGTTTATGAGATATTTTCTGAAATTGGAACTTTAGCCATTTCAAAGCAGATGGATTAGGTAGGTCGTTAATGCTTTTCTTTATTGGTTGCAATGATGCTTCATAAACCATCATTGTAAGTAGCTAGGGTGAGATTTTTTAAATTTGTAAATAAATCTTAATTTGATAACTCAAGTTTTCAGATTAATATTTTTCCAAAATTTTGAAAACAAAAAATACTTTGGTATTTTTATATCAGTTATCATTTAATGCTGGATTCATTACTTGTACACACAATGTCAGCATTTCCTCAATTTTAGTGCTGGAAGTAAGATTTCAAGCAACTCGCACTTAGTCGTTCAGTAGCACGATTGCAATTCACTCCCAACCATCCACTTGGTTTGATGAAATACAGTATATGTATTAAATCATGCTGGATTCTGCAAGGAGGAAGGAGCACTGCAATGTCAACTTTGTGTTCTTGGCTGACAGTAGTGAAATCTGATGTGGTCTCAATATTATTATTATGTAGATTCTGAGTTGTTTTCTGCTCATCACAGTTGTAAAGAATGATTGATTCAGTAATCTACAAGGCATTTCTGCCTATAGAACTGGCACCCCTTATAAGTTTTTTGTTTTTCACACCACTCTGAGTAAACTCTAGAGACTGTTATAGAACTACTTGAACCAGTCTGTCTGGCACCAAAATAATGCTGCTGTCATAATCACTGAGAGACAGTTTTTGTTCCTCCATTCTGTTGTTTGATGTGAATATTGACTGAAGCTCCTGACCTATATCTGCATGTTTGCCTGATTAGCTAATTTCTTGGATAAGCTGGTGAACATGTTTTCCTAATAATCAGCTCAGTGTACATATATGAAATATTTACAATCTTAAATGTGTGCATATGATTGGCTTTTGGCTAACCTTATATCCGCTGAATTAAAAATTCTCTCTGAATCTACTTTTTGCAAATACTGTTAGTCCTGTACCCTGTGCCAAAACAGATAAAAAAAGAAAAGTGACTATGCAGAATGGTTGACAACCTTAATTAAATTGTTTCCTTTTCTAAGGCAGCATGAGTTGTATATATCCTAAAAAGAAAAATAGCTATGTACTACGTAATATTCTTTGCCAACTTCAACACAATCTGTGGTATTGACATTACAGGGACCAATTAGAGAAAATTTGTAAGCTGTCTTTTAGTTACATGACTCATTTACAGGAATGAGGTATGTAGTAATGTATTATTGATTCAAAATTAATCATTTTAATGAATCCTTTTATTTATGCCTTAATATTCCACAGCTTCAGAATCATACTGGAAATATATTTTGTAAGGAAAAGAATTTGACCACATTCAAAGTAATCCATCAGGGTTTTGCAAAATATACTAAATAACATTTTACATTTTAGAACAGTGAAAAAGACTTTTTTGTCTAACCAGTAGCAGAAACAAATATTCAATACCCTTTCTATTTTTTTTTTAATTTTCAAAATATAAACAATATTTATACATTGCTTAATTTATAATGTTGTTGTTTAGGGTCTTCAACCCTACACAGTATTTACATCATATTTCAGAAAGTGTTATACATATTAAGTAACTAAGGAACTAATCGATAACAATTTGTTGGAAACAAATTGATTCATTGATTGTTATTGGTAACATCAATTAATTGCTGAAGCTATTATTGGAAGAAGCAGATTTCATACTTTTTGTGAAAACTGAAGTTTCTTGACACAACAAACTGATAATAAAAATAATAATTTATAATGAGGGTATTTTGCCATATGCCCCTGAATATTTCCGGCAATGTTTAAATTGATTTAATGATGGTTCTCTTTTTTTTTTTTCAATTTACCTTAATCCTTTAATGACTTCTCAGTTCTTCATCTACCTTTAGAATTGTTATGCTTACATTGTTGCAAAATGTTAAAGATTTACTATGAAGCTTTGCTGAAAATGGTTTCCCAGGTAGGCAGTAGATTAAGATAGACTGGAAATTACCTACGGATATCTTAATTTTGTAACATTTATTTGCAGTATCTTTGTGTTTGCTTGATGCATCAATTGCAGAGTGCAGAATATCTCTTGTGAAAGTTTATGTTGATTATAATTTGCAGGTAAACCATTCTTTTTTTGAATAGTGGTGTATCATTACCTCTGAGTTGTCTAACGTGTAAGCTGCCTTAGGCTTTACTAAATTATCTATTAAAATCTGACTGTTGTTGAAAGTTTACACGATAATGCCATAATTCAACAAGGTAATAACAATTTGCTCTCTCATGTTGTCATTGTTTCTATGATACTGAGGCATTTGTCAGTTGTGAATGCTCTCAAAAAAGTAAATACAATTGTATTGCTATTTAAACGTTTTTAAAATATATTTATCATAGTAACTCCTGGTCTTCTAATCTGAATATTTTTGTTGTTTATTAAAACTTTTTATTTGAAGTTTTAAAATCTATGGCACTAATTTTAAAATTAATTTAAAACTCTGGCACCGTGTGGGATTCTGATTATGGTCTTCTGAATATGAAAGGAGAAAACAAAAGCACAAAAGAAAGGGTGATATTCCAGGAACACAGAACCCTTAACAATTGGACAATTTGGAATGCATCATTCGGAGTCGGAAACAATTTTGGGTACCTGGAGTCGAGGTCCGAGTCTGCAAAAATGTACTGACTCCGACTCCTAATACATTCAAATTGTAATGTAAAGAAAATACAGCAAGTTCAAATGTCCCATTTCACAAAAAATTGTCATAATTATGTACTTCTCTGATGTAAGAATAAAGCCCAGTGCATAGTTGTGTTACTACTAGTGTGAAGTTCAGCTGAGCTATTATACAACCTGACATTCACATATTGTAATCTGGATTATGGTACATTACATAAAGTGTTTTCATTTTATTGCAGACTAGGGGGCTCCACCCCCTGCTCGCTTTGCTCGCCCACCCCCGGGTTTGGTTTACTGGATAAACAATTTAAAGAGATTATTTTCATGGGAATTGTTAGATATGCATTATTTTCACTTTTACTTTAAAACTTTTGTAAAAACAATATTTGCCCTTTATTTCCTGCCCCGGACATGGTTAAAACTTTTTCTCATGGGACGTATAACGCAGCTCACGTTGTGAAGGGGGGGATGGGGAGGGGGCTGAACGCACACTAAGGAGATGTGGTCAGATGAGCTGTTTTGAAAAAAAGAAGTTTTGAACTTTTGCTGCTGCTGCTTGTGAACTGCTTGTTACACTGTGTGTCGATCATTTAAAAGCCTGTACAGCAGCTGTCCTTTTGCCTCTTCGCATCTCCGTCAATTGTGTTGTGAGATGGGGGCGGGGAGTTGGAGTTGGTTATGAACGCACGCTAAGTAGATGCGCTCAGATCATCTTATGTATGTATGTATGTATGTATGTACTGTGTGTATATAATATATACACAAGCAATTTAAAATATTTGGATTTCCATCGAATTTTATATCTTCTGTATTCTGTACAGTACAGTACTTAAAAGGATAGGGTTGGTAGCATGCGCGGATAGCTCATTGCTACACCCACCACATGATGAACCAGCTGGATTGGGACCCAGGTGCAGCGGGTGACACCTCAGCACCACACTGGAACAGTGTGAAGTGTTTTTTGTTTTTTTTTATGGTGGCTGGAATGCCAATCCTGCTACCAACCCCCGAGTTTTCCCTGTAAGTTGGAAGACCTGCTTGCAGGGCTGGAAGCAGATTAATGTCATAACCAGGACAAAGCAATTGCAGGTTAAGAGCCTTGCTCAAGGGCCCAATGGAGTAGAGTTGCTTCTGGCATTTATGAGATTCACCACTCCGCACATAGTGCTTAGTATAGTACAGTAAATAAACTGATGACATTACTATAGTCTCTTAAGAAATCGTAACTGTTCCATGAGAAAAATGAAATGGCTTCCAGAATGCAAACTTTTATTAACTGATTACTGATTGATTGCATTTATTATTTATGCCCTGTAAGTATCTTTTGCAATTTATCATTTTTGTGACATGTAAATGTGAGTTATTTGTTTATTTTCTGGAGATTTAAAGGAATAATTTTTCATTCGCAAAATCGCACCATATTGTCATTCATTTTGGATCATAAAAATATTATCTCTATATTTATGATATGATATGTTTATTCACTTGGTTTTGAAAAGACAACAAAATGTGTGTATTTTATCATAGGAATAAGGTAACATTTGTATTTCTCCTGTATGGTAATCTTTAATCTTTTTATTAATTCTGTTGTCTGCTTTTGCAGGTCCTGGTTCTATTTCAGTGTCCGTGGGGGAACACCAGGAAAACTTATTAAAATTAATGTAATGAACATGAATAAACAGAGCAAACTGTACTCTCAAGGAATGGCACCCTTTGTAAAGACTCTACCTGTAAAACCAAGATGGGAGAGGATACGGGACAGACCGACATATGAGGTATAACATAGTCATAAACAAACTTTTGGTTTTTCATTATACAGTGTACATGTTCAGATTAATTTCATTTGTCCACACTTTTCAAAACCAGTACATGTTTATTTCCTTGCAGCTAAACATTTTATTCCATCACCTTTACATACGGTGCTCTCCATATTTTTGGGACAAAGACACAGTTTTCCTTGATTTAACCTTTAAGTCAAACAATTCAGACCTGATTAAAGTGCATGTTGCAGACTTTAATTTAAGGGTTAAGTTTAATTTAAGTGCAAAACAAAACACATTGTAGAAAATTACACTTTTTTATACATGGTCCCCCTATTTCACGGCACCATAATGTTTGGAACAATTGGCGTCACAGGTGTTTGTGATTACTCAGGTTTGTTTCATTGCTTCATTAGTGCAGACATAAGATACCTGGGCGTACTTTACCAGTGGACTGCCTTTGGAATTGGTGATTGCCATTGTTCAACAGAAGGGCAAGAGCTGTGGCAATAAAAGTCAAAGAAGTCATTTTGAGGCTGAAAAACAAGAACAAAACAAATAGAACCTTAGGATTACCAAAATCAACTGTCTGTAATATCATTAAGAAGAAAGAATGCACTAGTGAGCTCAGTAATCCCAAAGGGACTGACAGGCCAAGGAAGCCCTCTACTACTGTTGGCCGTAGAATCCTCACTAAGGTAAAGAACAACCGCCCAAAATGCCCGTCCAACATCAGAAACTGTCTTCTGGAGACAGATGTTTATGTGTCAGAAACTCCGTAGAAGACTTCATGAACAGAAATACAGAGGCCACACTGCATAATGCAAACCACTGGTTAGCTACAAAAACAGAATGGCCAGATTACAATTCGCGAAAAGGACATCGAAGTGCATGCAGAATTCTACTAAGTCTTGTGGGCAGAAGAGACATTGATTAATCTGTAGTAGAATGGTGGCAAGCGCAAATTGTGAAGACGAAAAGGAACTGCCCAAGATCCAAAGCATACCACCTCATCTGCTAAATGTTGTGCAGAGAATGTTATGGCATGGGCCAGTATGGCTGCCACAGGTACTGACACACACATCATCTTTGATAATGTAATTTCTGATGGAAGTTGCACAGTGAAATCTGAGGTGTATAGAAATATTTGCTCAAATTCCAGGAAATGCCTCCAAACCCATTGGACGGTACTTCATCCCAAAAAAAGATAATGATCTCAGACATAATGATAAGGCAACACAGGAGCTTTTTAAAGCTAAAAAATGGAAAATTCTTGAATAGCCAATTTAAGTTTACTTGTGCCTTCCTTTCATAGCTGAAGAAACAGCTATGAGACTTGGCAGCACATCACCAGAGAAGATACTTGGCACCTGGTGATGTCTATGAATCACAGACTTAAAGCAATCATTGCATGAAAGGGATATGCAACAAAATGCTAAATATGACTGCTTTAATATACCTGCCATTGCTGTGTCCCAAAGATTTTGGTGACCTGAAATGGGGGGGACCATGTATAAAAAGTGTTATCATGTTTACATGGTGTGACCAAATTGTATACAGATACCTTTTAAAGTTTTTAATGGGCACTTTAAACACATATTAATTGTATGATTTTTAATGTATAAAATGTGGAGTAGAAGGGTAATCAAGGAAAATACCTTTGTCCTAAACATAGTATATTAGTTGCTGAGGAGTTATCCATGTGTTCTTCCATGTACTCTTTTTATCAAGAAATTAGCATTAATAATGTGTGAGTATTACTATTCACCCTTTCATCCATTTACATAACTTGCTTATCCAGTTTTAGAGTTGTGGGGAATTAGCAGCATAGTCTCCAGCAGTGGATACAAGGCATGAACCAACAGAGTGTGCGTTCCAGTTGAATTGTCCACACAGTCAAAGTTATACTGTACATATTTTATAGTTAGCAGTAAACGTAACAGCATTTTCCGTATATGGGAGGAACACCAGAGTATGTGAAGAAAAAAAAAACCTTACACACAGTGACTAAGCTAAGGTTCACATAATAACACCTTGAGCAATGAGGCAGCTATGCTACTCGTTTCATTTTACTGCCTGAGTATACACTCACCTAAAGGATTATTAGGAACACCATACTAATATGGTGTTTGACCCCCTTTCGCCTTCAGAACTGCCTTAATTCTACGTGGCATTGATTCAACAAGGTGCTGAAAGCATTCTTTAGAAATGTTGGCCCATATTGATAGGATAGCATCTTGCAGTTTTTGGAGATTTGTGGGATGCAAATCCAGGGCATGAAGCTCCCGTTCCACCACATCCCAAAGATGCTCTATTGGGTTGAGATCTGGTGACTGTGGTGGCCATTTTAGTACAGTGAACTCATTGTCATTTTCAAGAAACCAATTTGAAATGATTCGAGCTTTGTAACATGGTGCATTATCCTGCTGGAAGTAGCCATCAGAGGATGGGTACATGGTGGTCATGAAGGGATGGACATGGTCAGAAACAATGCTCAGGTAGCCCGTGGCATTTAAACGATGCCCAATTGGCACTAAGGGGCCTAAAGTGTGCCAGGAAAACATCCCCACACCATTACACCACCACCACCAGCCTGCACAGTGGTAACAAGGCATGATGGATCCATGTTCTCATTCTGTTTACGCCAAATTCTGACTCTACCATTTGAATGTCTCAACAGAAATCGAGACTCATCAGACCAGGCAACATTTTTCCAGTCTTCAACTGTCCAATTTTTGTGAGCTCGTGCAAATTGTAGCCTCTTTTTCCTATTTGTAGTGGAGATGAGTGGTACCCGGTGGGGTCTTCTGCTGTTGTAGCCCATCCGCCTCAAGGTTGTGTGTGTTGTGGCTTCACAAATGCTTTGCTGCATACCTCCGTTGTAACGAGTGGTTATTTCAGTCAAAGTTGCTCTTCTATCAGCTTGAATCAGTCGGCCCATTCTCCTCTGACCTCTAGCATCAACAAGGCATTTTCGCCCACAGGACTGCCGCATACTGGATGTTTTTCCCTTTTCACACCATTCTTTGGTAAACCCTAGAAATGGTTGTGCGTGAAAATCCCAGTAACTGAGCAGATTGTAAAATACTCAGACCGGCCCGTCTGGCACCAACAACCATGCCACGCTCAAAATTGCTTAAATCGCCTTTCTTTCCCATTCTGACATTCAGTTTGGAGTTCAAGAGATTGTCTTGACCAGGACCACACCCCAAAATGCATTGAAGCAACTGCCATGTGATTGGTTGATTAGATAATTGCATTAATGAGAAATTGAACAGGTGTTCCTAATAATCCTTTAGTTGAGTGTATAACTGGTAGTGGTAACATAAAAAAAGAAAATTCCTAGTAATTTCTTAAGTAATGTACATAATTTGTTTTGATAAATAGTTACTAAAAGGCATTAATTTTACATCATGTTTAGACTAAGCAGCATATCACAGTCTGTAAAAGACTCTTGTGTAAGCTTGCTTAGTACATCCAAATTTACATAACAAACTCAAATGTCAAGGCTGGAATGGAAACTAGATGTGTGCGAAAGTGTTCCTTTAACCTTAGGTTAAAGAAAGAATTCCTAAACTGGCTCCTGAAATAGCCACAAATAATTAAACCAACTGGTGAATATTTGGCCAAACTAGTTTATTACAACAAATTATTTTGGATTATTATTTTATGTATTTGGCACACTGTATTAATCCTTATATTGTTAATTATTAAAATATATGTGAAACAATTATTTTATGTAAACTAAAAAGATAATTAAAAAAAACAAGCATGGTAATAAAGAAGTGAATGAGCAGGCACGCAGAAAGATAAGCTTCTGTTAGGCTGGAAGCCCTTCCCAGGTTAGTAGGAAACTAGCAGAAGCCATGGCTAACAGTACTAAAGTAATTGAAAAAGTTTTCAGAATAAACCATTTTAAATTCAATAAAATAATGTTAGGTTTTGGTGGTTGAGGAGGACCAAATATATGGTTTATAATTGTTTAGTTGTAATTGAGGAGAGGAAACCAGCTTTTAATTGGTGCTTTACCTTGTTATTAAATGCTTACATGAACTAAATCATAAATTGGGCATATCCACTTTAATGGAGCATCTGCTTTTATTGTTCGGTGTGGGTCAAGAAAATATGGGGAAAAAAGACCTTGTTTTATTTTTATTTAATTCTTTTTGTTTTGTTGTACGTTCATTATGTTGTTAATTGGTGAATTGTTTTTGATGGAGGATTGGTGAGGCTCCTGATTAGACTATAAGGTAAATGTACTAGATTTGGCCTTCTTTGCAGCATCTACTAGACTATAGAAAGGTTGTTCAGTCATTCATTTTGACGGAGTGGCATTAAATTTGTTATACTGTGTTTACTGTCTTTGTCTGTGGTCTATAAAAAATGTAGTGTTTTCAATTAGTGGGCTTTAGAATTTCATTTCTGTATTCTGATATTGTATGTAGGAATTTGAAATTGAAATTTTATTTATTTTTTTTCATTTTGACCTTTTGTGTTTACATTGCATCTTTGTGTTTTTTCCCCCTACTGGAAGTTCATTCTTCTCCCCTATTCCTCTTTTGTTCCAAAATGATTGTATGTTTTTACCATTATGATTCTGTATCTTTTCCCTTTGTATCCAACTCCTGGTGCTAAATACCACAGGAAAGCCCAGATTTACATGACCCCTTCTCCTTCAAAGCGACAATAATTTATTTTGTTTGAGTCAAGAGATGGAAAGTCTATTTTAAGCCGAAATTAGATCTTCCACACAAAGAACACCATAGATGTGCCCTTAAAATAAATTTAAGTTACTAAATAATTGTTCAAAAGTATACAATGCCAATACACCCATCATCACATATATACTGTATATAACATAATGAAAACATCATCTATTATAGAGTCGATATTCTTACAATTATTTACAATACAGAATGCAGCAGTGATATGAAGTTGGCAAGGAGTGCATGATAGTTCAGTGAAAGGACAATTGTGTAATCACTATTCCTGAAAGCAAAGTGAATAGTTTTATCCTTCTGGGAGGTCCAGGCAAGAAAACTTCTACAGAGATTGATGTTGCAGGCATGCTTCGCTATGGTAAGAACACCGCTGTAAATCGTATATCTGGAGGCAGAGGCAGAGATTCACTAGCTTTGGAAGGACTGAAAACTGTATTTCCACACTGCTTGACAATTGCACCACACATAGCAGGTAACACAAAAAATAGTACACAAACCTTCCCCTAGCTGGATTCATAGTGCCACTTTATAAAATATTTACTTGCCACTTTAATCCTTTTTGTATTTTTGATTTCTTTAGTTTGAATTTCCTAATTAAATTAAATTAAGTATTTCAGTATTGGCCAGGGTTTTTCCTTGATGGTTACCATATCTTTTTTGGAATGGTTTGGCAATCATCATATAATTTATAATAAATAATAAACACCATAAAGTGCAAAGTGACCTCAAAAATATATCAGCAGAACACTATACATATGTGTCTGGTTATTCAACAATACCATAATAATTTGTGACAAAGTTCTAACTGAATTTACACAACACTTATTGATACTCGGAGGTATACATTTTGGAGGGAATCCTACCGGACTTGCAGAACCTGACATTAGTACTTTGCAGAATGGAGTTGAAACTGTTCTTGTACCTAAATGAGCAGGATGATCCCTTTAGAATATGGACAGAGCAGGGCAAAAATGTAAGTATGACATGGCCCAATAGATTGAAGATCAGCAAACATGAAGTAGTATGGAATGTTAAATTATTAAAAATATTGTCTTATAGAATGAATTTTAGTGGAAAATATTTCAGGTAGCAGCTAATGCAGTTATAACTTAACATCAAAATGTCACTTATGCAGTATTTTCATCAATAACAAGTACAGTAATTCGGTGCTATATCGCGCTTCGACTTTCACGGCTTCACTCTATCGCGGATTTTATATGTAAGCATGTGTAAATATATATCGTGGATTTTTTGCTGCTTCGCGGATGTCTGCGGTCTTTTTATTTCTGGTATGTGTATTGTATATGCTTCCTCTGTTGGTTTGTCCATTTGATTTCAACCAAGGGACACTATTGACAGATGGCTAAGAAGCTACCCAATCAGAGCATGCAGTTAAGCTCCTGGGTGCTGATTAGCTGTGCGACGGGGAGCGCAGAATTCGATTTCGCTTAAAGCCGGCATCTCGTCTCGCTCATTCAGCATCAACGTGTTTCTTTCTGCATACTGTAGTCAAGCCCTTCGTTATGTCTACAAAACGATCTGCTACTGCTTCTGGGGCCGTGCCCAAGCGCCAACGGAAGGTGCTAACAATTGCTGAAAAAGTAAAATTGTTGGACATGTTAAAGGAAGGGAAAAGCTACGCCGCTGTAGGACGCCACTACGGCATCAATGAGTCCACGGTTCGTTATATTAAGAAGGATGAAAAGAGCATACAATCTATGGCTGCAGTGTCCTTTAACCAGGGCGCGAAACAAATTGTAAGTGGACGTAATAATGCGGTAGTCCGGATGGAATCTACTTTAGGGATTTGGATCGAAGACTGCCGGAAGAACATCCCCGTGGACACCAATATCATCCGAGAAAAGGCCAACTTTATGATTGGTTTGCGGATGCCGGAGATGCTCTAGACAACAACCCTCAGCCTGGAACGTCTGCTGAATCCCCCAGCGAGAACTGTGAATTTACTGCCAACATGGGCTGGTTTGAGAAATTCAAAAAAAAGTTAAACTTGGCCAGTGTGAACCTGCAAGGAGAGGCTGCCTCCGCAGACAAAGCTGCACCCAAGAAATATGTCGCAGACACGTTCGAGGCGATCATTGAGGAAGGCGGATATCGGCCTGAAACAGTGTTTAATATGGATGAGACAGCCCTATTTTGGAAGCGAATGCCGTCTCGTACTTTTATCATGAAGGAGGAGGCAAAAGCTCCGTGGGGTTTAAGGCTCACAAAGATCGCATCACGCTGGTCATGTGCGCCAATGCTGCGGGCTTTATGATAAAGCCGGGGCTCGTTTATAAGTCCAAAAACCCCCAGGCCCTGAAAAATAAGAATAAAAACCTGCTGCCTGTGTACTGGATGCACAACCTGAAGGCCTGGATTACGAAACGCCTAACATCAGATTGGTTTCACCAATGTTTCATCCCGGAGGTAAAGATCTACCTGGCAGAGAAAGGGCTGGAGTTCAAAGTCCTTTTACTTCTGGACAATGCTGGAGGTCATCCCTTGGATCTATCCTACCAAGGCGTAAAAATAGAGTTCTTGCCGCCGAATACGACGTCACTGATTCAGCCAATGGATCAAGGAGTTATCCGGGCTTTCAAGGCATTGTACACCAGGAACAGCCTGCAACACATGGTCGAGGCAATGGACACGGACGATGACTTCTCCCTGAAGGAGTACTGGCGTAAGTACGTGATCACATTGTGTATGGTGAACGTATAGAAGGCCCTTAACAATATGAAGAAAAGGGACGGTTAATGCCTGCTGGAAGAAATTGTGGCCAGAAGTTGTGCACGACAATAAGGGCTCTTCTGCAGAAGAAATTCAGCACTCGGCAGTTGACAAGGCAGTCAGGCTGGCAAAACTGCTAGGAGGAGAAGGATTCAACGACATGACCTGTGATGACGTCAACGAGCTGCTTGATGCCCACTCCGAGCCGCTGAGCGAAGATTTGGCCGAGATGACCAAGTCAGCGAGCGAGGAAGAAGACGACCCAGCACAGGAAGAAGACGACCCAGCCTAACTCTCGAGCGTCTCGCGACCATTCTACGAATGGCAAAAGATCTACAGACATCAGTCAAAGAATGGGACCCGCAAATGATTCGTTCTTTGCAATTTTTAAAAATGCTATTAACGGTGCAACGGAAGTGTATAAGAACCTCTTTACACAAATGAAAAAGCAGAGCCAGCAACTGCCCATCATGATGTTCCTCACCCACAAAACACTGCCTAGTAGGCCTTCAGTGGAAGAAGAAAGTCCAGATGATGGCGGCGGTGCTACATAGTCGCCTGAAGAGGCTCCTTTAGAAGAGCTGTGACAGTGCAGTAAATGTCATCGTTATCGGACAAGTCGTTGTGTCATTGTTGGTGAGTACCCATAACTAATTTTCTACGTACTTAGTACATGTATGTACGTTTATTGTAACTGTACACACATTTTTATACAATTTTTTTTTTTTTGCATTGTAGGTATTTTTTGCTGGTGGCTTGTCTATCATAATGGCTGTAACATCTGTGATATCGGAGACTTCCACAGTATCTTTAAAATAACATTTTGGTCTTATGTACAGCATTTACATGTTACGGATTTTTCACTTTGTATTTTTATATTACCTAATCAATTACAATATGTTTAAAACTGTATTGCGTATTAAATAAAACTCCTCAATGATATACGATACGTATGTTTGTGAGTAGTATATAAACAGTGTGTTTACATACATAATTTCAATGAATCTTACCTAATAACTAAGAGAATATAAAGGGTTTATGCTGTATAACTGTGCGGGGAATATTTATAAACCGTGTGGGAGAGTTTAGAAGGGCTTACAATATATACAAATAATCATACAAACATATTGTTTCTACTTCGCGGATTTTCACCTATCGCGGGTGGTTCTGGAACGCAACCCCTGTGATCGAGGAGGGATTACTGTACATCATTATTGATAATGTTGGTATCTTGTCAATATCAGTAATTTGATGTCTTTTATTAAAAAGCATTATTTACTATCAGAAAAACTCTTAAGAAATTCATTCTGTAAGGGTGAAACAGGAAAATGGGTCGTTGTTAGTTTTGAACCTTGAGGTTTATAAACCTCACTGTGTTATGTAATTCTGTTTCTGTCCTGTTTAAATTGGATTTCAAGCACAATGCTCATAGAAAAATAAAAGGTTCCAACTTTATCCACCAACTTTTATAACACCTTCTTTTGCACTGATTGACTAAAGTAACTTTTACTTTTCCATATCCTCTGGTTTTGTTCTTTTTGTATATCTAATATCATTTCTGTTCTGACACTTGCCTGGTGAAAACTATATAACCAAAACACTGCATTTAATATGCTTTTTTAATCAAATTTTTATTAAACATGATACAAAAAACTTCATGTTTTGTTGCTCTTCTTAAGAGCTGAAAAAGTGAAAACCACTAATGATTTGCAAATATCAAAGTACCACACAAATAAAAACTAAAAGCTTTTTTACTGCAGCTCCTATGATTTCACAAAAACAAGAACCCTTTTTGTTTCTGTAGATTAGCATCTAATATTAGGTGTACAAAGATTGTATATAAGGAAGTTATTAGTCCTGCCTTCATTTACATTGGGGGAAATGAGTATTGAATGTGTCAACATTTTTTTCAGTAAATACTAGGGGGCTTTGCCCCCTGCTCGCTTTGCTTGCCCACCCCTGGGTTTGGTTTACTGCATAAACAATTTAAAGAGATTATTTTCATGGGAATTGTTGCATCGTGAAGGGGGTGGGGGGCTGAACACACGCTAAGGAGATGTGGTCGGATGAGCTGTTTTGAAAAAAGAAGCTTTGAACTTTTGCTGCTGCTGCTGCTGGCGAGCTGCGTGCTCTGCTTGTTGCACTATGTGTCTTATTTAAAAGTCTGTACAGCAGCTGTCCTTTTGTCTCTTTACGCCTCTGCCACTCGCGCTGTGAGGTTTGGCGGGGGGGTGCTAAATGCACGCTAAGGAAATGTGGTCTGATCAGCTGCTGTCTTTCTGCTGCTGCTGCCGAGCTGCATGTTCTGCTTGTTGCGCTGCAGGTCGATCATTTTAAAAGCCTGTACAGCAGCTGTCCTTTTGTCTCACGTGACATTAAAGTGTATCTTGCAGGATGTCCAATTGTATTCCGAAAAGCACATATTGTCTCCTTCCAAGCCTTCTAAGATTTTTTTTTTTTTTTTTATAGTAGAGAGATATTTCCAATGAGGCTGTTAACATGAAATTCTCACAAGACATTGGTATTAACTCAAGAAATCTATAAATATAATGAATTTGCAACATTAATAAATGCATGTGTAATTTAATACTTAGTGGAGGAGCCTTTGTTTGTAATGACCGCTTCAAGAAGCTTCCTGTATGAAGAAACCAATTGCCTGATGTGCTCTAGTGTGATTTTTGATCCATTCTTGTTAAATTATTGTCTTTAAATCCTGAAGATTCAGGGGGCCTTTTTGTAAACCCTGATTTTTAGTTCATTCTTCAAATGTTCAATTGGATTTAAGTCAGGTGATTGACTGGGCCATTCTAGGACCTTGATTTTCTTTCTCTGAAACCAACTAAGAGTTTCCTATGCTGTATGTTTTGGATTGCTGTCCTGCTGGAAGTTCCACCTACATCTCATCCTCATCATCCTGGAGGATGGCAACTGATTCATTTCAAGAATCTCTCTGTACATGGCTCCATTAATCATTCCTTCAATTACATGAAGTCTGCCAGTACCCTGAGATGAGGAACAGCCCCACACCATGATGCTTCCACCTCCAAACTTCACTGTTAGTATAGTATTTTTCTGGTGATGTGCAGTACCATTTCTCCTCCAAACATGGTGTATAGTATGACAACCAAAAAGTTCAACTTTGGTCTTGTCTGACCAGACTACATTCTCTCAGTATTTCATAGGCTTGGGCAAATGTTGTGTAGCAAACTTTAAACAAGCTTCAACATGCTTTTTTTCAGTAATTGAGTCTTGTGGGCTGAGTGTGCATATAGGCCATGCTGGTGGAGTGCATTGCAAATTTTCTTGGAAACGATTGTAGTTGTTGCCTCATCTTTCTGGAGCTCTCTCCAAGTGGTCCTTGGCTCTTCTGCCTTCTTTTACTCTTCTGACTAAACTTCTGACTCCCTGGTCAAGAAATCTTGTGAGGAGCTTCTGTATGTGGCTGGTTGATGGTGGAGTGGTGTTCCTTCCACTTGAGAATAATGGCCCCAGTTGTACTTACTAGAAGATTCAGAAGTTTTGAAATACATCTGTAACCAGTTCCATTGATATAGTTCGCAACAATCGGGTTGAGAAAGTTTTAGGAGAGATCTTTACTTGTACCTGTCATGAGATGTTTCTTGTGTGACACCTTGGTAGCAAAACACTATTTTATAGCCCATCAATATGTACCCAGCTGATATGTAACCCAGCTGATATCAATTTGCACAGATAGGAGTTGGAATTACTTTCTAACTACTTATAGATTTCAGCTGGTACCTTGCCTTGCCTATTTACTGAAAAAAAATTGTTGATGTGTTCAATGCTTCTTTCCCCCACTATGTGTCCGGTCAGTTGAATTTTCATAGTACAATTTGCTAAATCATATATGTAGGATTGATAAAGAGAAATACTTGCCAAGATTAATATGGTTTGGGGAATCTTATCTATCTATCTATCTATTTCACTAAGCGCAAACAAGACAGAGAGCACCGCCTGCCAACTCTAAGGCTATGAGATACGCTCGACAGAGCCCCGCCCGCCATCTCTAAGGGCACGCAAGACAGAGCCACGCCTGCCCGCCAACTCTAAGGGCAAGCATGACGGAGAGCACATGCAAGACAGAGAGCCACGCCCACCAACTCTTAAGACCATGGGATATGCACGACAGAGCCCCACCTGCCATTTTTAATCCTACTTCCGCGTCATCCGTTGCTCTCGATCAAACAGCAATAATTAGCAAACAAACAAAGATAACTGGCAGTAACAGTGCAAAATTCACAATTGGTATGCCAGTTTGAAAAGATAAGTTTTGAGGGTAGTTTTAAAATGTGTTATTGAATTGAGCTGATGTATATGAGAGAGAAGAGAATTTCCAAGTTGAGGAGCACTATGAGACACGCTCGAGCTCCCATAGCACAGAGTTTGATGTAGGGCTGGGCGATATATCAAAAATTTATCGTTACCGAAATTTATGACTCTCATAGACGTCATTTTGCCCATGTCGGTAAATTCGGTATTTTAAAAAAAAAAGAAAAGGCATGTGCAGGTTGGCGATGTTCATGTCCCTTTAAGACGCTGTGCTACGTTACAGACTTGACGGGGTGGAGTCACATGACTCTACTACCTGTAACAAGACGAGACACGGGTGAACAAATGGAGGACGATTTAAATGTTGAAGCAGCAGCGACGAAGGTAGAGCTGGTGGAGGAGGAAGAGGAGACGCTTGTTAACAAAAAAAATGCATCATCAATCGTTTGGCAACATTTTGGATTCAACAAGGATGATATTGATCAAAAAATTGTTAAATGTAAACTCTGCAAAAAGACTGTTGCGTCAAGTCAAGGTAACACAACCAACCTCTTCCACCACCTGCAGCACAACCATGTGATTCAATTCGAAGACGTAAAAAAAGCTCAAAGCGAGAAGAGATTAGGAGGACCAGCAAAAACGTCTTCCTCCACCAGGCAGCGGTCAATAACCGAAGCATTTGCTAGTACTCAACTATATGAGCGAACTTCAAAAAGATGGCAAGAAATCACAAATGCTATAGGCTACCACATAGCAAAAGACATGGCTCCTATTGCTACAGTGGAGCATAGCGGGTTCAGACACTTCATGAAAATAATTGACAAGAGATACGAACTCCCATCACGAAAATATTTTTCAAAACTATCATTCCCAGCATGTACAGCACAGAGAGGAAAAAGGTTGCTGCTGAATTGAGATACGTTAAGCACGTTGCAGCCACATCCGATCTCTGGTCCAGCCGCACAATGGAGCCGTATATTAGTCTCACAGTTCATTACATCAACAACAAATGGGAGCTGCGTACCAGAGTGCTCGAGACGGCCTATTTTCCATCTGATCACACGGGGGAGATGGTTGGACAGGGTTGAGAGCGATGCTGTCTGCATGGGACATCAGTGAAGAGGACCTTGTTGCTATAACAACTGACAACGGCCCAAATATTGTGAAAGCTGTCAAGCTCAATAAATGGACACGGGTGCAATGTTTTGGGCACAGGCTGCACCTGGCAGTCGGTAAGTGTGTACATCTTAATATATTTGGGTGGTGACATCTGGTGTGTTTTAAAGTGACTTTAATTCTGTGTGTCATATTCAAAATTGAAAGTATTAATGTTTGAATAATGTTTATATAGGCATAAAATACTTAAGACTGCTGAGCAGCAGTGTATCCAGAAAGTTTTACAGAAGACTTATTGTGAGCCAGTGTTGATCATGTTGTGCTGTGAAATGTAGCAAAATACATGATTTTTAAAATGTTTTATTACTGTGCCAACCCTTTTTAATTTTGTAAATATGGTCTGAGAGGTCTTATTTAATTCTTACTTTATTTTGCTTGCTTTATTTGAGAATTAGACCATGAATTGGGGTGATGTTGGGTGTGAAGATTTGGATAGATATGCTACCTCAAGGCCTTAGCAGAGATAGGCCTTTGTCCATGATGGCATTACATTTGCACAATCATTGTTTACTTTGTGAATAGCCAATGTGAAACATATTTATTATTAAACTATTTTGTTTACAAGGGATACACATTTTTTAGAGAGCATGGTTACATATTGTATCCTACACTTTTTATTTTGTTCAGTTAATAAATCTTAACCACTAAAAGTACTTACTACTATTGTCTTCATTTATTTTCAGTGACATTTTACAGTCCTTTAAAGTGGTAATAATATAATTGCAATGAATAGGTCTAGGGGGAATAATATTATCAAAATAACTGGAGGAACTATGCTGCCTGCCACAGCCCCATCAAATGAAAAAAAAAAAAGTTTGTTTTTTTGGCACTTGGGGTGGTTATCGTCCATTTATCGTTATCGAGGTTAACTGCTCAATTTATCGTGATATTGATTTTAGGCCATATCGCCCATGTTTAGTTTGATGTGTGGTACAGAAAGTACAGCTGCAGATGAGAGTCAGAGTGAGCGAGAAGAGTATCAGTCTGTAGGAGATCAGTGAGGTTGTGGAGAGCTTTAAATGTTAAGAGCGGTATTTAGTAATGTATTCTGTAGTTAACAGGGTGCCAGTGAAGTTGAGAGAGAATAGGTGTAGTATGTTTAGTGGATTTAGAACAGCAGCTTATTATCCTGGCAGCAGAATTTTGAATAAATTGTAAGCGATGGATATGTTTTTGTGGGATGACAGAATACCATTAAAGTGATCTATACGTGAGGTGACTCGGGCATTAACCAATACTTTAGTACTGTGTTGCGTAAGAACAGGACAAAGTCTAGAAATGTTTCGGAGAAGGAAGAAAGCAGTCTGAGAAATGTTACTTATATGGAAGGAATTATTTAATAATAATAATTATTATTATTTAATAATTGCTATTATTAGTGTATAAATGGATATATATAATTGCATGTAAATGATTCACCAAAATCTGTTGTATGTAAACGATACTGTTTAAAACATTATTGTTTTTTCATCAGAAAACCCAGTTTCCATGTCTACCTGTATTAGTTTAAATGGCACTTTTACCCTACCACATAGGGCGGACGCGCTGACTTATCGTGTCGACTGGGCAACACAGTGAATGCAGCGTCTATCTGTATATGTCTATGTTTTCCGTAGCCTGCTACAGGAAGGTACTCTTTCGACCATTGGCATTGGTTTCGCTCCTTGCTATTTTCATTATACTGCGGCGGTGGTTTCCTAAGCCTTTGTTATACTGAATTCCTTTCTCACCGTTTTCCGTTCCTATTCTTACACCGCCATATGCTACGACGGGCTTCGGCTAGTACTGTATAAAACTGAGCCTGTCAGAAATAATTTTGTGTTTAGGTCAAACTTACTTCTTCACTGTCATAATATACATTAGTTTGCCACATACCTGGTTTGTTCATCTGCTCACGGCTGCTAGCGTAGGTGGAGTTTAAATGTAAATAAGGAAGTTAATCAATACTAAACGAAACGTCACAGTAATATACAATAAAATTATTGCCTTAAAAAAAGGACATACTGTATTTTGTAAATGGAAGCTTTTTTTTTTTCCTTCATGTTTTGTCCTAGGTTACCATGAGACCTATTGTGAGGTTCAGACGAGGCATTTTTACAATGTTGTTGTGTATTTAATTGTTGCAACAACATCAATTAGGAATGGTTTCAGTAGTATTTCAACTTTTTTTTTTCTCCCATTCACTTTTTTTGTTGTCTGGACATAGTGTAAGATTGATTACAAAGGTGGCAAGGTCTATCCTAGGAGCATCAAGCAGAAAGTAAAGTTCTAGTCCATCACAGGGCATGTTTACCCTTGCACGCTAACACCCATATTCATTCATAAAGCATTGATTTCATTGGAAAAAACAACAAACCTCCATTATTTGAAATTAACCTTTCTTTTTCAATCATTCGCAAAAATGAACTGTTAATAGAAAAGGTAATAATAAACCAGTAATGTTTAATGTAATACATGTATTCTGTGTGTACAGTATATTCTCAAACATGCTTTACCTAATTTAATATCTCAAGTTCTGAATAAGTCCCAGTACTGGGTGCAAGGCAGGAACCAGCTTTGCACAGGTCACCAGTCCTTTGAGAAAGTGCTGATACACACATCCACATTCACTAATGTAGGGTCAAATTGTAACTGCCAGTCAATCTTACTTGCACACCTTTGAGGATTTAGAAGGTCAAATGATGAAACAGTGCTAATCAGTGTGCTTTTCATTTTCATTTATGGTCTATGTATAGTCTACTTAGTAGTATTCAGTACATCTTTTCGGCATATCTTGATGTATCTAATTTTTGCTTGATACTGTACATCTAAAGTATTACATTTCCCATCAACTTGTATACAGAATAAAAAAGGAAAATAGGAAAAAAATTTTGAGAACTTCCACTGTTACTGGTTTTGAACAAATTCACTATTTGGAGCAAAGTATCTGTGCGAATATAACTGAGAAACAGAGAAAGTACATGTCTTACAAAGAATAAGATAACACTGAGAGCAGAATTGCCTATAATTTTAAACAGAGCACATTTCCAACAGAAGAGAAAATGAGAAAACATACACTCAAATAACATTACCTCTTACATACTAGTGTAGGGAAGTGTTCCAGTCTTTGACTGAGATGAGAACCAATTGTTCTTTATTTTTAGAGGCCATGCCAGAAAAGACATCTGAAAGTGGTCATGTCGACTAGTGTATATGAAGGATTTAATAGATTAGCTGTAGAAACATAAAAAACAAGGATGTATACTCACGTGACAAATAATACAGCCGATTAATCAATCGGTGGATAAATAAACTGATCCTATATAATATTTCTCAGATATGAAAAAATTAACATAAAACATTATCTTTAAAGAAAGAAAACATTGTCATTTCATTTGAATAAAGAAAGTATTTATGCTTTGCAGGATATTTTTATCATTGTCTTTTTTTTCTAAATGGTATTACTCATAATTTAACACTTCTTGTCAGAGGACCCAAGATGGTGCACAAAGCAACCGATGGTGAGGTTTGGAAAAGGAAACTGGAAGCTTCCTCAGCAAGTATAAATGTGTCAACTGTAGAAATGTTAAACAACAAACTTGAACAAAGCCTTCAAGTTAATATACAGTTGTCGCAGTGTTATCAATCTGTATACTGACTAGTGACTATATATGCATTTGAAGGTGTTGGAGCATACCTGTTGTGGTTTGTTTATGACTAATTCAGCTACTAGGGTGAAGTGAAAAACAAACGTTTTTTTTTTTAATAAGAGCAATGCTTTCTCCCACTACCGTTGACTGTATTTTAAGTGGTTGCTAACCATAAGCTAATGCTCTCTTGACTTACAGTTGCTCAGCCAGATCAGCTGCACATTTTTTGTGCTATATTAAGTAATCAACACTTTGTTCAAATCTTATTCCAAGATTTACATACCCCATGTAAAATAATAAGTCATTTCTTCTTTTTTTTCTTTTGTTCTTTTTTTTAATCCACATTAATAACACAATAATGTTGTAAGAATGCCCTCTTGTTCCTCATGTACTTAATTTAAAAGCAATCTTCAAAATAAACATTTGCATGAATTTACATGATGGATAGTCCTATGGGCTAGATTTAAATTCTCAGTGGCAGTTTAAATTCTCAATGGCACCAAATGCTTTTACAGAAACAGAAAAGATTAAAGCTTGTTAATGAACTGGATTGATATACAGTGTGTTATAGAAAAGGCAATACAAATATGTTGGTTACCTATGCTACATCATACTATATATTGAATCCTGTGCTTTTTTACATTTTTTTTGAATGGGGTTGCTTTTTATTTTCATGAAAATATAGTGCTAATATTTAATTGCTTATTGTGTGGATTGAGAAGAAAATTAATAGCAACCTCTCTTTTTGCTGACTATTTTGAGATTAATTTGTACAAAGTGATGTTAGAAATGCAATGTCTTAAGTGTAATTCAGAAAATGTTCATGGCATGTGAATGCAGCAAATTTCCAGAGACATTTTTCAAGCAAAAAAATCTAGCAACAGAATGCTATTGAGGGTAGTGAAGGCCAGTTTTTCAGTTTAGTAAGCCCAGATGGATCTTACAGTAAATGTCACAGCCAGCTAGAGTATTGTCAAGGCTGCTGTGGTCTAGTTCTGTAAGCCCATTTATGGAAGCACTAGTTTAATATACAAGTTGTTTTTTCACACTTTAAAGGTTGCTTTTAGCTTGGAGCTGCTCCATTGTAGAATGTTTCCCTCATAGATACCCATATCTGCCTTAGTAAGCCACTGAAAGGAGGTGGCTGTGTTCTTTCATCCAGTTTATGTTTATGGTCATTATCTGTGGCATAGTGTCAATAACCTGAATGAAAGTGTTAAAATAGAACACACAGAAGGCAAACCAAATATGCCAGGCTATTTCTTTGGGGTGAATGTCCCAAAGCTGTTTGTTGCTAAACTGAGGTGGTTTTTACCTTTTCTCATGTTATAATTCCAAACCTTAATCTCCCGAAATGAAGCTGGGAGAGTTTTATGTTGCCATAAATGTATCATGCAGTTTCTGCTGATTTCATCAGCTGTACCATCATTTTGTGAATCTTCTATCTAGCATGTGCTAAAGATGTTCTTTTGGATTCAGATCAGTCAGGGATGTCAATGAAGAGTGCCAAACTCATTGTCTTGTTCATGAAATGTGATGACTCTACTTTGTAACATGGTACATTATCATGCTAGAAGTAACCATTAGAAATTGAATACGATGTGGATAAGAAGGGATGCACATGGTCATCAAGAATAGTCATGTACGCCATGGCATGTACTAATTGATTGGTGTTAATGGGCTCAAAGTGTGCAAATTATTATCCACAGTAAAACATTGCCCACAATATTACACAGACACCACTGGCTTTTACTGTTATCACAAGGCAGGTTGGGTGCATGGATTCAGGCTCTTGGTGCCAAATTCTGTCCCTACCGTCTGTGTGCCTGAGCAAAAATGTGGATCTATCGGACCAAGCTACATTTTTCCAGTCTTCTGTTGTCCAGTTTTAATGAGGAGTGTAACCTGCTGGTCAAGGTTACATATTTTGTGCATTAGATGCTTTTCTGCACACCCACAGTTGTATAGAGCGGGTATCTGAGTTACTGTAGCAGTTACAATTCTGAGTAAACTCAGGAGACTGTTATACATAAAAATACCAGGAGATCAATATGAATTGACATCTTGAACCAAACTACAGTGCCCTCCGTAATGTTTTGGACAAAGACATATTTTTCCTTGATGCTCTTAAATGAGGGGACCATGTATAAAAATTGTTGTAATTTCTATGTGGTGTGACCAAAATGTATGCAAATACCCTTAAATATAATTCTACATTGTGCACTTTAACCACTACCAAATAGGCTTATTTATTATAAATCAAACAAACTATGGAGCAGAGGGGAAAATCAAGGAAAAATTTTTCTTTGTCCCAAACATTATTGAGGACACTGTATATTTACTATGGTATCAAACATGGCATGATTTACTATACAGAGAAATGCAAAGTACAGCGACTTACTACTTGATATATAAAATGTATCACTCAATTCATGTATGTACTTTTTATCTAAATCGTCAATGTTTTTATTTCTCCAATTGGGAATGATGCTAGCAATGAAACCATTTTATATGTATACTAGCAAAATACCCGCGCTTCGCAGTGGAGAAGTAGTGTGTTAAAGAAGCAATGAAAAAGAAAACGAAACATTTTGAAAATAACGTAACATGATTGTCAATGTAATTGTTTTGTCACTGTTGTGAGTGATGAGTGTTGTTGTCATATATATATATATATATATATATATATATATATATATATATAACAACATCATCATCACAATATATATATATATATATATATATATATATATATATACTGTGTGTGTATGTATATATATATATATATATATATATATATATATATATATGTATATATATATATATATATATATATATATATATATATATATATATATATATATATATATATATATATATATATATATATATATATATATATATATATATATATATATATATATATATATATATATATATATATATATATATATATATATATATATATATATATATATATATATATATATATATATACTGTGTATATATTATACACACACATAAACATATATAAACATATACATACATATACTGTGTATACATATACACACACATAAGCTATTTACATACATATCAGTGCAATACGCTGCTTGTTAAAAGCGGATGACTCCGCTCTTACGTGCAAGTCTGCGTGGATATTATGAACTATCGTATTTGTTCAAGTTCTATTTAAATTTTAAATAGAAGGAATTTTTATTTAGTCGACAGAAATATCTTTGGTAGGAATGGTAAAAACAGACAGGAATATTATTCGTGAATAAATCAACTCAAACCTTAAACAACTTATAATATTTTGCTCTCCATAAAAATATATCCTGTCTAAATTATACAAGTTAGAAATAAAGTAAACGTTAAAAGAACAAACATTCAAATTTCTTTACTCTTATGTAATTTTATATAAAAATAAACTTAGATTTTAAATATCCCAAAAGATTTTGCTCTCCATAAAAATATATCCTGTCAAAATTATACAAATTCAAATATGAACATGCTGCATAACAAAACCTGGAAATATAAATAAAATGTGTTCCTTTCAGCAATAACAAATCAAATCATTCAGTTGTCTTTGCTCATATGTCATTTTAGAGCTGGACGCCTGGCATCTTTTTTTGGCCACAGGTTCGTTTCTGTTTCCTGTGAGGTTCTGTGTTGTGGAGATTCTCAGGATGGATTGCAGGTGCTCATCATTGAGACGACTCCTGTGTGCTGTTTTGTTAGTCTTTATCACTGAGAAGAGCTTCTCTCACAGATATGTGCTACCAAACATGCACAAGGTTCGAGCCGCATGTAGACGGACTTTTTTTGTTCTTCAAAGTCACCAAAGCGCCGTGCAAACTCAGTGCGCAGTGCGCTCAGTTTATCAGCAAAGTGCGTATTTGGGAACACCGTAGTGACGACTTAGTTTAACATTACTTGGCAACAGGGAAAGTGGGGCAAGGTGAACTGGTGCATTTGTGTCTCCCATAAAAGCAGCTTCACTTGAAATCACTTTGTGATTGTGCACGGGTTAAAACGTCTGCTGAAGTGTCAGATTCTTATTTAATTATGCTGTTTTCTGTATCTTCTGAATTGCATTCAGGTTACCCTGATGTTTTGTCTCGTAGTGCCGTCTTAGATTAAATTCTGTAATTACAGCCACATTAGCTCCACAAATGAGACACACGGGTTCAGTAAACATATACTCAGCCTCCCATCGGTTTTTAAAGGCTCTATTTTCAGAATCAACTTTTCTCTTCAGCATCGTGTGAGCTAGCTTCGCAATAACTTGCAGCATCATAAGGTAGACTTGATTAACGCGGTAAGTGTTCGGCAAGGCAGCTGAAGCACTGCATTATGGGATCTGTAGTTTATTGTGTTACCAGCGCTTCATATACCCGGGCTTTAATAACAATAATACAGTATATAAAATGATCTCGGGCGGATATAATTACATGCCAGGCCGGATGTGGCCCGCTGCCCTTGAGTTTGACAAATATGGACTAAATAGAACTTGAAAAGATATATTTTTCAAATGTGATCGCGCAATTCAGATAGAGTTGACGCGCACTACAGCCTGCATGCCTCAATAAGTCATCCTCCCCTCGCTCTTACTTTTTTACCGTTCATCTAATGAATACACTGAGTATGGCTTTACCAAAACAATCATTGATGGCGAATAAAGTATCCATTATTCGAGTATAGCTAGAAAAAGAAAAGGGAACATTTTAAAAATAACGTAACATGACTGTCAATATACAGTATTTGTTTTGTGAGTGTTACTGAGTGTTGCTGTCATCAAGGATTTGATTATCATTATTTCTTTCAATCAGGTTCGTATTTGTAGGATGTGTTGTGTTCAAGTTACATTCCGTGTTTGTCAATCGTTGTAAAGATGACAGGTTTCATTCATCGATTCGTTTCTTACTGCATCAATAAACAGCTCGTCTTCTTCTTTATCTGAGACCTGACACACTGCATGCACGGGTTTTTTTTACACTGTCTTCCTTTAGCGGGACATTGACTTTTTCCAACGTGTGCTTTGTTTCCGCAGTAGTTGGATTTATGAATATGCTTATATGTATCAGACGCTTCATATTTTTTGCTGCCTTTTCAATTGTGTAATTCGGTTTTTGTTCAGCTGTTTGGAACTGATGCTTTTATCTGTGCACTGCGCCAGTTCACGTGAGCGCTCGGTGTACATGCATCGAAGGTTCCCAGCTGTGCTGGTGCCATCTCGTGCTATGTCCATGGCTGTATTTAATGTTACCTTAGTCCTGGCACTTAAAACTTTCTCTCGCAGTTTCGCTGAGTTTGTGTCAAACACCACCCTGACCATCTCATCTTCCTCTCCATAAGCACAGTCCTTCACCCGTGAATATTTAGTGGCAGTTTGCTATTGGATTGCCGCTGACGGACGGCCTTATATGGGCAGGCACTAAATTACAAACGCCAGCGCAGCCTGTCTATGAACTTAATTTAAAGTGTAGGTTTACATTGTGCTTTGTTTCCGAAGTAGCAGAACTCATGAATATGGTTGTATATGTCACTCGCTCGCTTCTTATTGTTTCGCTGCCTTCTCAATTATATAATGCATGTTTTCTTCAGCGCTTTTTTGAGGTCTTCCTGGTTTTCGCCCCCATGGCGTTGAAGCTCATCTCCATTACAGTAAATGGAGAAAAACTGCTTCCAGTTATGACCATTACGCGTAGAATTTCGATATAAAACCTGCCCAACTTTTGTAAGGAAGCTGTAAGGAATGAACCTGCCAAATTTCAGCCTTCCACCCACATGGGAAGTTGGAGAATTAGTGATGAGTGAGTGAGTGAGTGAGTGAGTGAGTGAGTGAGTGAGTGAGTGAGGGCTTTGCCTTTTATTAGTATAGATCAGGTATACTGTATATGCAACTGTGAAAAATTATATTCTAATTAATATTCTTTATGTCTGCTGGGATATAAAACATTTGCAGCTACTGACATCAGCCGTGTGGGCATATACAGCAGAGTAACAGAGCTTGGCTATCGGCAATCATATTTGACTGGCTAGTAGAAGCAACAGCTATAAACTTTCTTAAAGACAGTTATTAAAACATAAATGTTGTGTGTTCACAGATTACTTGTCATTTTGTGAATTTACTAATTAAACCTTGCTGTTTTCCAGTGGTATATTTTTAATACAATTTTTAGCTAGCCATGAATTGGCAAATGCACAACTGTGGATTAACTACAGTTGTGCTTGAAAGTTTGTGAACCCTTTAGAATTTCCTATATTTCTGCATAAATATGACCTAAAACATCAACAGATTTTCACTCAAATCCTAAAAGTAGACAAAGAGAAACCAGTTAAACAAATGAGACAAAAATATAATACTTGGTCATTTATTTATAATGGAAAATTATCGAATATTGCATATTTGTGAGTGACAAAAGTATGTGAACCTTTGCTGTCAGTATCTGGTGTGATCCCCCTTTGCAGCAATAACTGCAACTAAACGTTTCTGGTAACTTTTCATCATTCCTGCATACTGGCTTGGAGGAATTTTAGCCCATTCCTCCGTACAGAATAGCTTCAACTCTGGGATGTTGGTGGGTTTCCTCACGTTAACTGCTCACTTCAGGTCCTTCCACAACGTTTCGATTGGATTAAGGTCAGGACTTTGACTTGGCCATTCCAAAACATTAACTTTATTCTTCTTTAATCATTCTTTGGTAGAACAACTTGTGTGCTTAGGGTTGTTGTCTTGCTGCATGACCCACCTTCTCTTGCGATTCAGTTCATGGACAGATGTCCTGACATTTTCCTTTAGAATTCTCCGATATTATTCAGAATTCATTGTTCCATCAGTGAAGGCAAGCCGTCCTGGGCCAGATGCAGCAAAACAGGCCCAAACCATGATACTACCACCACCATGTTTCACAGATGGGATAAGGTTCTTATGCTGGAATGCAGTGTTTTTCTTTCTCCAAACATAACGCTTTCATTTAAACCAAAAAGTTCTATTTTGTTCTCATCTGTCCACAAAAAATTCTTCCAATAGCCTTCTGGTTTGTCCACGTGATCTTTAGCAAACTGCAGATGAGCAGCAATGTTTTTTTTTGCAGAACAGTGGCTTTCTCCTTGCAACCCTGCCATGCACACCATTGTTGTTCAGTGTTCTCTTGATGGTGGACTCATGAACATGAACATTAGCCAATGTGAGAGAGGCCTTCAGTTGCTTAGAAGTTACCCTGGGGTACTTTCTGACCTCATCGACTATTACACGACTTGCTCTTAGAGTGAACGTTTTTGGTCGACCACTCCTGGGGAGGGTAACAATGGTCTTGAATTTCATCCATTTGTACATAGTCTATCTGACTATGGATTGGTGGAGTCCAATCTCTTTAGAGATGGTTTTGTAACCTTTTCCAGCCTGATTAGCATCAGCAACTCTTTTTCTGAGGTCCTCCGAAATCTCCTTTGTTCGTGCCATGATACACTTCCACAAACATGTTGTGAAGAGCAGACTTTGATAGATCCCTGTTCTTTAAATAACACAGGGAGCCCACTCATACCTGATTGTCATCCCATTGATTGAAAACACCTGACTCTAATTTCACCTTCAAACTAACTGCTAATCCTAGATGTTCACATACTTTTGCCACTCACAAATATATAATATTCAATCATTTTCCTCAATAAATAAATGACCAAGTGTAACATTTTTGTCTTGTTTAACTGGTTTCTCCTTATTTACTTTTAGGACTTGAGTGAAAATCTGATGATGTTTTAGGTCATATTTATGCAGAAATATAGAAAATTCTAAAGGGTTCACAAACCTTCAAGCACAACTGTACATTAGATGTTAAAGGAATTTAAATTAATAGCAATCTGTGAAAAATTTCCTGCTTTTGGCATTAACCGTTTAAAAGTTGTGCCTTATGGTTTTTGCAGTAAAATTAGGGCCACTTTTGAAAGTTTCGATATCAAAAACGAATGAACATGGAAGACTAAAAGTTTGCACAGTAGTTATTGGAAACAATAGCACTATATTCATCAAGTATGATGTATATCAGAGATGGTCAGTTGAGAGGCCTGTGATGATTTTATTTGGATTGACCCAATTTTGATGTTAAACCGAAATGGACTGAACTGAACACATTTTCAGTAAAAAAAAATGAGTATTTCCAACATTTATTACCAGGTATGAGCCAAATGTTAACATGTAACAAACGTTTGTGCCCAAATTAGAGATGGTCGGTCAGAAACATTTTCTAAAATCTGTTGATTTGACTCAACAACTTAAAATGAAAGTTCATTTAGGAAGCAAAAATGACAACTATAGTTCTTGGCCTATCAATAATCTTATTAAACACTTGGCAGCAGTTAATTTGGTGTACTTTGGTAGATTAGTCCTTTCTTTTTTTTTTTTTTTTCAGGTAATTGAGAACCAGTTTATTTTGTCCTTTACTCATCGTTTTCTAGAGGCCAGAGGAGCTACTACATATTTTGCTTTCTGCTATCCTTTTTCATATACTGAGTGTCAGGACATGTTGCTACGTTTGGATCAGAAGTTTGCGGATTCAACTCTACTGACCCCTAGCAGGTATACCGACAAAGTTATATATTGTCTTTAACATCTTTGATAGTGAACATTGTGGTAATAAAGTGCAGTGAATTAAAAATAATACTGAAACAATGTGGAAATGTCAGGTCAGGTTGGGAAGCATGCACTGGGACAGCATGTTGCCACACCCACCACACGACAAAACAGCTCGAGATCCTGGTTGGCAATCCCCCAAGCTGACACACGGTCTGGTCCCACTCTACAGAAATGACCCTCTATCTGCCCACAGCCAGGTGTTCTGTGGGTGTCCCCTTGGCCTGGTCCAGCCACTCAGGTCCTCAACAATGAGGATTCTGCGACCCGGATCATCCTCGTGGAAATCACACCAGATGGCCATAGTGCCGTAACTGATGCCCCTTCACAATGCTGGTAATGTGCCTCATTCAAGACTCCGTGAGTAACCGCTCATTTGACACAAAGTCAAACCAGTGGTACCCAAGGGTTCTACGAAGAGACATAGTGCAGAAGGAGCCCAGTTTTCGTCTCTGGTTACTGGATAGCATCAATGTCTCACAAACATATAGCAAGATGAAGCACCTGGACTCTAAAGACTTGGACCTTTGTCCTGTTGCTTAGATATTGGGAGCATTACACACCCCTTTTCAGCGACCTCATGACCCCTCACTCCATGCTCTCCCAATCGATCTACTGACTTCTTAGGAAGAGTCACCAGAGACATGAATTTCACTGCCAAGGTAAGTAAACCTCTCAAGAAGGTCTATGCCTAAGAAGTCTACAAGAGTCAGAAATATGTCTAAAATAGAAACTCAACCATGATGTTGTTTTAAGAACTGTAGAGAGAATTTGTATGCTTTCCAAAGCAGAAAACATGAATTTTTATTATTGATTGCATGTTCTGTTTAAAATGAATTAGTGGATTTGCTTTCAGATTCATATTTTGTGAAAAGTTTATGGTTAATGATCGAAAAAATAATAAAACATGTTTTTAACACCTGATCCACGTTTCTGACATTTAATAAACAATCGTATGTAGATACTGCTTGCGTGTAAAATGTTTGATTTTATAATTCTAAATTTGAGCTAATCTTTAAATAACAAGTGTTTTTCAAGTTCTCCAGATTCAATTTATTACCACCGGGAGCTGCTGTGCTACTCTTTAGATGGACATAATGTTGATCTTATCACTGTTACTTCTTGCCATGGAATGATGGAAGAGAGAGAACCAAGGCTGGAAAAATTGTTTCCTGATAACTATACCCCACGTCCACACCAGTTTGTTGGAAAAAGAGTAAGGCAAATGATTTAAATGTACCAAAGATAATTTTCGAATGTCTTTGTATAAAATGTGTGCTTTGATTCTAACACCTGATAATTCTTATGTTTGCATGTGGAACGATTGCCTTTCAAGTAAAAGTAGTATATTCATACTTTTTCCTTTTAATATATATCAGTTTATTTACATTTGATTTTCCCCTCTTTTTAAATTTTAAACTATAAGACTAAAGGACCACTCATCATGTGATGTAAGGTGAAGTCTAAATTTAAGAAATAAGTTTGGGAAATAAAATACAGACTGAAATTTCAATATTTAACCATAAAAATATGTCATTATTTTTATACCATTTTGCATATTATTGATGCAGCATTTCTTGATTGTTGTAAACCTTTTAGCAGATGCCTGTGTCATCTTCATAAATGTTTTCAAAGACATTTTGTAACTGATAACTAGTAGCTGATTTTCACTATCGAGTTACCTGGGAAGGTGCAGTGAGCTCATGTTTCAGACACTCTTTCACTGCCTTGTTTCCTTAGTGTACATTAAACAATCCTGCATGATTGTTTGCAATGCACAATAACATCAAAACACAAAGAGAGCAAGATCACTATTCAATACTGTATTGCTTCTATTTATTTTCATTGTATTTCTTTCTCACTAATTTACAGTGGTGGAAGTAAGTATTGAATGTGTCAACATTTTTTTCAGCAAATATATTTCCAATGAGGGTACTCACATGATATTCTCACCAGACAAATATAATGAATTCAAAACAATAAAGGCCATATATAAAGGTATGTTTAATACAGTGGAATGACACAAGGAAAAAAGTATTGAACACTCAAATGTAATACTTAGTAGAAAAGCCTTTGTTTGTAATGACAGCTTTAAGATGCTTCCTGCATGAAGAAACCGATTGCCTGCAGTTCTCTAATGTGATTTTGACCCATTCTTCTTAAGTGATGGTCTTAAATTCTTGAAGATTCCCAGGGGCCCTCTTGTGAACCCAGATCTGTAGTTCCCTCCACAAATATTCAGTTGGATTTAAGTCGGGTGATTGACTGGACCATTCTAACAACTTGATTTTTGTTCTCTGAAACCAATTGAGAGTTTGCTATGCTGTATGCTTTGGATATTTGTCCTGCTGGAAGGTCCACCCATATCTTATGCTCATCATCCTGGTGGATGGAAGCAGTTTAATTTAAAGAATCTCTCATTACATTCATCATTACTTCAATTACATGAAATCTAGCAGTACCTTAAGTTGAGAAACGGCAACACACTATGATGTTTTCTCCTCCAAACTTTACTGTTGGTTTAGTGTTTTTCTGGTGAAGTGCAGTGCCATTTCACCTCCAAACATGGTGTATAGTATGACAGCCAAAAAGCTGAACTTTGGTCTTGTCTGATCAGACTACATTATTTTAGTATTTCATAGGCTTGTGCAAATGTTGTGTAGCAAACTTTAAACAAGCTTCAACATGCCTTTTCTTCAGTAATGTGGAGTGCATTATGGGATGAGCTCGTTTATAGGCTGGTAGAGTGCATTGCCTATCGTTTTCTCTGTAACAATTGTAGCTGCTGCCTCCATATCTTTCTGGAGCTGTCTGTGAATGGTCCTTGGCTCTTGTGCTACTCTTCTGACTCCCTGGTCAGAAATCTTGCGAGGAGCTCCAGCGTGTGCCTGGCTGATGGTAGGGTGATGCTTCATCCACTTGAGGATAAAAGATTCAGAAATTTTTAAATACATCTGTAACCAGTTCCATTGATATGGTTGACAATAATCGGGTTTAGAAGGTCTTAGGTCTTTGCTTTGTAGCAAAACACCTTTTTATAGCCCATTTTATGTTCTAAGCCATCTTATATCAATTTACACAGATAGGAGGTGGAATTACTTTGACTACTTATGGATTGCAGCTAGTTCCTTGCATTGGTGTACTGCTTTTTCTTAGTGTGTTCAATATAAGGTAATTCATTTTGTGCTTTTTTGTTGTTTTCCTGAGTTAATGCCAATGTCTGGTAAGAATTTCATGTTTCTTGATGTTGATGCGTTCAGTACTTTTCTCTCACTGTATAATGTTATTAATATTAGTTAAATTCATACTCGTCTGCTTGCTTACACTAACAGAATGATCATTACACTTTCAGTATTTATAATGAGGCTTTATTCTCAAACCAACTATTGCTTATGAAACTATAAATAATGGATGGCTGGTAGACTATTCCAGTTTGGGACTATTAGCTGTAGTCTATTTTTTGCCCTTGAAATTACAACATACCCCATGTATTTTAAAATGATTAAGAGTGTGCACTCTAGAGTATAGACCTGAATGATATCTGTAAAGGCATTTTGTAACTGTTGACTGTTTTATAACCAGCAGAATTTTGAAATTGGCTCAATGTAGAGAATTAAGAATGGAGTACTATATATACGTTCATTTCTGATTATTGATTATTATGGTGCTAATTTTTACTTGCTAAACACTCATATCAGTTATTGAATCAGTTTTTTTCAAATATGATTTTTTTTCTCATTTCTCCCATAGGTTTATTTTCTTAGTAGTCGAGTACATCCAGGTGAAACACCTTCAAGTTTTGTGTTCAATGGATTTTTAAACTTTATTTTGAAACAAGATGACCCTCGGGCCCAAATGCTGAGGAGGATGTTTGTCTTTAAATTAATCCCAATGTTAAACCCTGATGGAGTAGTAAGAGGTCATTACAGGTAGGAAGAGATGGTATTAGATAAACATATTTACACTGTATTTTAGAGAGTTATTTTTTAGCCATCTTTATAACATAACTTGGTTAAGGGGATTGCTGTAAAGTTCATCACTACTTATCTACTATATGGTTAAGTATATAAATATCTGTCATTTATATTTTATGTAATGCACATACAAGTAGTGTTTCTAATGAAAAAATACCTGGAAGCAGACCAAGGGATCCTGCTACTAATGGCATTTGACATTAAACTTTAATTTTTTTTTCCCCCTCAAAAGCCCTACTTCACTTCTCTGTAAAACTGACAGACAGCATTATCTTTTATTTTATTTACAGTGAAAACCAGGAGAAAATGAAAAAATGTAGAAGGGTATTAATGTGCAATGTCCTAGGAACTTTGGCAAATCGTTTCACAGGCAGCTTTTCAACAGACATATGGCTTTAGCCTGAACTACCATGAGCTTTCTTTGAGTCCTTTTTCAGTACTGAGGCTCACATCTCCTTTGGGACTGGTGACTAATGGCTTTGCATATGGAGGAAATGTGGACAATGTTTAGTAGTAGTCTGTCTTTGTGACAGTATGTTGAAAAAGATCCTTCAATCATTTTACACCTTTTGTGACTGGTATTCCAAGAATCATTTTCCAATGGAGAAATTCCACATCAGACAAAAGTTATCTTCCATGATATTGATATCTTTTTTCTATACAGCCCTGTCTCCATAGAGCAGGTATTCCCAGCTGCCATCTACAGTTTGTCAAACAAATAAATGTAAATGTAAATTCACAGAAGCAGCAGTATACATAGTACTTCATTACCACATTCATTCAGCATTCACCATCTTTATGACTTCATACCATGATACATAATTATGCGTTTTTCCTAACCATTTGATTTTAACTTAACTATAACATCCTCCATATATAGTACTGTTTTGGAGTAATTTTTAATGCATACCTAATAAGTCTCAGATTTCATGCAAATTGGATGACTTTATGGATGCAACATTTATTTTGTCATCATATATAAAATTCTCAAGAGAAATCTGCACTGTAGTTAATGAATATTGTATTTTTAATATGCATGTTTGTACAGTTTATTTTTAAAGGCAGTTTCTCTCCCATGTTGAGCAGAAAGCTTGATGACAGTTGTCATGAGGGTCTGCATTACAGCATTCTCTGCTTCATGTTTTTTTTTATTTAAGCTATCTGACTGAAATTCTGGTAAACATTTACTCAGAAGTTGTAGTGGACTCTCATTTAAACTGCTTTTAAACTAAAATAGACGGCAAAAAAATGTGTGTACGGGAGATCTGTTCTAGCTATAATGTGTTGTAAAAAATTTGTTTAATACAGCTATCTTTGAGTATATAGCACAACTGTGTGTATTTTTTTACTTCAATAAACACTAAACATGAGCTAGTGGGTACAGAAAATAAGTGGATTCATTTTTGACCATATAATGCTTGTGACAATTTGTCACATGTGGCTAGGTTATAATCTTACATTTTAGTATTTAAAATGTTCTTTTTACTGCTCAAGTTCCAAAAATGATCACTAGATGGCAAACCATTGACAAAACTTGAATTGTAGAACCATGTGCAGGAAAGAATTTCACTATAGTCTGTACATGTGACAATAATAACTGCATAAACTAAAAACCAAAGCATGCATCCACTCATTATGTGCAAGGTGTCTTAAAGCATTATTATGTTTAATGCTGAATATTAATTTGTTTTGCCCACAGAACCGATTCCAGAGGTGTGAATTTAAATCGTCAGTACCTCAATCCAGAATTTGAACTTCACCCCTCTATTTATGGAGCTAAGGCTGTCATATTGTTTCACCATGTAAATAATCGTGTTTGTCCTGATTCACCAGATTGGAAATCTTTTGTATCCCCAATGTGTTCAGATTTGTTAAGCACAAAGCCTTTGAATCATTCCAATAGAAATTGTAATTTTCCTTCAGATACGTTATCTGAAATGGAAATAAGCAAAAATTTGAGAAATGAAGAACTTTGTATTGAACAAGAAGGTTTCACTTCTATACATGATTTTGATCATGAAGAAATAACTATGCAGACTGAAAACAGCGGGCAGCTAACCTCTGAAAACTTAAATAAAAAGGAAGAGCCTTTGAAAAATGATAAGATTGTACCTTCATATACTATTACAAAAGATGAAAATGAAGAAATGAAAGGCAGATCTGATAACCCACCTCAGCATATTCTTCCTCATGAGAGTGGCATTGCTTATTATGTTGATCTGCATGGTCATGCATCAAAAAGGGGTTGCTTTATGTATGGAAACAGCTTACCTGAAGAAAATGAACAGGTAAGTTTGTTTACTTTTGATAGTAAATATTTTGAATTAAAAATTGACATTACATACAGTAATTTACTGTTAGGTGTGTTTGTTTAAACACGTTAGAATTGGGTAAAATATTGAATACCTGTACTTTTTCAGAAAATGTGCATTTTTGTAAATTTTGTTTTTCTAGCAATGTTCAATAATAATTATGGAGTAGTTGTTACTGTTTCCATTGAAGAATGCCATTAATATTTTAAGCCAGTGATATACATAGAATCTCACAAGTGCTGACAGTGAGATATAAATAAAGGGCAATTCAGAAAAATAAGCATACCTTAGGATAGGATAAAAATAGTGGTGTTTGTAAGATATGGTTATTCACATGTGATTGGTAGTATGAAAAAAATGTAACAAAGGTTTGGCACTATAACTAATTACTCAATAATATTGGTAAAAATTAAGACTAGATTAGAAGCCAATCTTAACAGTATGGTTTTCTGTAAATTTTATTTGTATGCAGTGTTTTTATTGATAAGCTATTATAATGTATTATAATGCTGTTACTATAAGCTATTATAATTATGTTTTATAATGCATTAAATGCATTTATTAATATACTTTTTATACTTCATAAAATCTTTAATGTTCCCACAAAAACTGAAAAATCTATGTTATCTTTGACAATTTAATTGTTTGTGAATGTAAGGTTCCTTATATGATACTTTTTTGATGGCCACATGCCGTTTTGATGGTGTAAAATGTACCAAGATAGGAGAGATGTGGGTTTATGTATTGTGTTACACACATAAACACAGCAGATAGTCATCCCCACCCCATCAATAAATGGTGTTGTCTGCTGGCTGCTACACTATGAATGATTTTACCATTTTGGTAATTCTATTTATGCAAGAGAGTGGATAAGGTCATTTTTGTTCTAATTATTAAAATATATTTTTGAAGTACTGACATAATCATTTTTATTGGATTATTTTCATTAATTACCTACACCAACTGGTTTTAGTGGTGTTTACTTGGATGATTATTTTATAGTTACATTTACAGTATCTCAAAAATGGATCATTTATGGGTAGCTCTTCCTAGAGGTTTTTTTCCTGTTATTAAATGTTTTTTAAATTAACAGTATTTTCTTGATCTTCATTGACAACGGGCCAAATTTCGTTCATTTATCGAAAGGCATACTTGAGACCTTGCATCTACCACATGATAATTACTTGGTTTATTGCATCCTGTTATGCATATCCCTCCCAGAATAAGCACTTAAAGGATACATTTGATATTTTTCAAGTTGAAGTTGTGTTCAACAAGCATGCGATAAATTAATTTGCCCCTGGAAATTATTTTCTTAATTGAATAATTTTTATATAAATTTAACAACAATGATACCTAATTTTGCAGTTTAAAAATAGTGTCTATGGAAAAGGTCAAATCACCTTAAGGTAGTTGAATGGTTCTATCAAGCAATAGTATAGTGAAATGAACCTACAAAAGTAATTTCACTATACAGTATATTTAGAAAAATTACCTGTCAAAAAAGCCAAGAATGCTTGCTAATATATTATGTAACATAAATTGATGGGCAATGTAATATTGTTATGTCACTGACTTTGGACAAGAAATAATAGATGGAAGGCAAAGTAAGATTGTGAATTTCACAAAACCGCAGTCTTCGCTTGTGCACTTTATGGTCTTTACTCTGTTTCATCAACATAAATTTTCAGTGATGATGTATGCCTGTTTGAGAAGAGAACAGAACTCAGTGCTTTATGGGTTCAAGTTGTCTTAGAAAGCCACTAACAAGAGCTAAAATGTATACCTGTTCAGTGTGATTTTGTTTTTCCACATTTATTACATAAGTTACTGTAGGAGAAAGAGACCTGACGTACATTTTTAGGTAGTTTCTGACCTTTTAGGCTCATGTTCTTGTTAGACTTCAATTAAAAATAATTATAAGACCATCATTTATTAAATCATCTTTTTGTTTTCATTTTTCACAAAGGTGGAAAACCTACTTTATCCAAAATTGATATCTATGAATTCAGCCCATTTTGATTTCTTAGGCTGTAATTTTTCAGAAAAGAACATGTATGCCAAAGATAAAAGAGATGGGCAGTCAAAGGAAGGAAGTGGACGTGTGGCTATTCACAAAGCAATAGGGTTAATTCACAGGTATGTTGTAATCCATCTGTATTAAATGAATTACATTATATGGTCTTTGAAGCCTTTAAAAGTAGCACAATTTGCAACCCTTGTAAAAACTAATTAGGAAAAGTAGGGAACCTTTACCTTGCATTGACAAACAAATGCATGTCCATGTCTGACTATACTATTAATAAATGGAGATCATGCTACTTTAAATCTCTTTAAAAATGTTTAAGCATATTTTGCATGTATTATTTTTTAGCACTGTTACTTCCATAGGTTATTCAACTACTCTGTTCCCAGATATATTGATCTGTTTTTTTTTTTTTTCCTGAGTCCCGATGCAGTTACTGCCATGCTTTCTTTCTATGCATTGCTCTGTTATGCTGCTATCCATGCTTAAAAGAAAATAGACAGAGTTGTAATAATGTCAATAAGAAAGCTGAAATGCCTTTCTAGGAGTATATGTAGCCCTTTAAAGCTATTTTTTTATACACTGTTCAAAATATTTTACAAATACAAAATATTACCTCAGCAATTTAATTTTTTTCTGCTATGTGATGTAATGGGAAATGTGGACAAACCTAAGGAAAAAAAAAATCTTCTTTAGAGGTAAAGTAATTCTTATTTCACCATTGCATATTATTACAGTGTTAAAATTGCAGACCTCAAAGTTTGAGGAAACAAAATCTGTTGTCCTGGATTATTGATATAATTAATTTCATATATAGTGTGGTCCAGATCTAACTATGCAATTTTCATTACGCTATAAATTATTAAGTTTATTACATAGAAAATCACCAGAAAAATCCCGGACCATCCAGAAGTATGCAAACTAACGACATGAAGAATCGTCTTCGCGCCGAACTGGAATCGTCCCCACATAAGTCAGTCATCCAGACGATTTGGATCTGCATAATTAGATCTGGACCACCCTGTAGTTCAGTTTGACCCTTTTTCTTTTAAGGAATCTATGACATTAATGTTTAATCTTTTGGCAACATGACCATTCACTTGTTAGATAAATTTGAGAAACATTATAAATATAGCCATTCCAATTGCTTCCCAATTCCGTCATTAGAAAGAAACACAGCTAATAGAAACATTAATTCAGATTGCAAAAAAATATTGATATATTTGTTGATTACAACATATGTATGGCGAAATGGTGTTTAAAAATCATCACCAAAGCTACATAAAATTATTAAATTTATAAAACACTAGTGGGCTCTGGCCCCTGCTTGCTTCGCTCGCCCACCCTCGGGTTTTGTTTACTGGATATACAATTAAAAAAGATTGTTTGTTAGTTTCATGGGAATTGTTACATATACATTATTTTCACTTTTATTTTAAAACTTTTGTAAAAACTACTTTATTTCCGGCCCCGGGTGTGGTTACATCTCTTTCTCACAGGGCGTATAACGCTGCTCGCGTTGTGAAGGGGGTGCGGCTGAACGCATGCTAAGGAGATGCTGTTGGCTCATCTGCTGTCTTTCTGCTGTTGGCGAGCTGCCTGTTCTGCTTGTCTCGCAGCCCGAGCATTTCAAAGCCTGTACAGCAGCTGTCCTTTTGCCACTTCGCATCTCTGTCGCACGCGTTGTGAAGGGGAGGGTTAGTTTGTCTGAACGCACGCTAAGGAGAAGCATTCTGATCATCGGCAGGCTTTTTGCTGCTGGCGAGCTGCGTGTTTTGCTTGTCTCTTGTTGTTTTAAGAGGTGGGAGCACATGATGCGTGTCCGCCAACAGCAATCTAACAACTGCTAGGTTAGATGTCTATAGACTTGTTTTAAATGATGTCTCACTGCCTTGTCTCGCATGACGTTGTAAACACAATACTTGTTTTTAATTTCCGGCCCTGGACGTGGTCAAATCTCTTTCTCTGGATGTATAATGGTTGCGTGACTGAATCATGCTAAGGGGGTGCCATCGCGCTGCTATCAGGCTTCCGTGCTGTACTCCGCCCTCCCTCAATCGGACCTGACAGTCACTTAAAACAAAAAATGCTTCAATCTGGCTGGGATGCTACAATATAAATTTTTTACAATACAAATTTTCTTTACTTTTCTCTGCATGTGTATCGCGCCATCGTTTGTTTGAGCCTTTCAAATTCCACTGCTTTCATAATCTCTTATCTGCCTTTTTTCTCTCCAATGCGTTTGGGTCTCTTTTCTCCATGCTGCTCTTTCTTCTTCTTTCGTTGATGTTTCATCCAGAACGCATTGTCCTTATACGCTTTATATGTGCTGAAAGCACAGGATCTGTGTGTGCTACGTGCCTTTACACAACTGAGTGTTATTTGATATTGTTTGCGTCTCACGGGTCTTTTAAGTGTCTTCCGAGTACTTCTGAGAAGATCATGTATCGTCACCCTGCTTTTCCTTTCCAGGATTTTTTTTTATAATAGAGAGAAATCTTCATTCAGATTGATTGATAGCTTTTTTTATTATTATTATTTTATTCTTGGCTGTCAATGACCAATAGATTTTAGAGGAATAGAATTAATACAATTTTACTAAGATACCCAAAGAAAAATTTGTTATGATGAGAAAGCTAGTTGATAATTGATTTACTCTGTATACTTTTTTTTCTTTTGTACAGATTTAATTTCTAGGCAACCAATATTTCATACACTAATCTTACTTAGGTTTTTATAATTTACTTTTTTGTCAAAGTTGAAATGTTTTGACATTTGAAATTGATACTGTACACTTTTTGAAATAATAGTATTATGTATATACAGTAGAACTATGTAAATTTCAAGCAAGAGAAAAATGTTTCAGGTATCGTAATATGAAGTATTGATTTTTTTTTTTTTTACATAAAATAATTTAAAAAGGAAATTGTTTACTTTCTTTTCTTTGCATGTATTGGTTGCATCATTATTTTGTTATGTTCAGAGATGACCAAATAAAGAATGTGTTGGTATTACATATTGACACAAATTTGTGTTTTCCCACTGTAGATCCCTACCTCTGAAATTATCTATTCTCCAAAGAGAGATTATCATGATGTATATATTTCAAAGTATAAATAAATTACTTTATTCATTTGTTTTTTACCAGCTATACTCTTGAGTGCAATTATAACACAGGACGCTCAGTAAATACAATTCCCCCAGCTTGTCATGATAATGGTAGATCAAGTCCACCACCGCCTCCTGCATTTCCTCCAAAATATACAATTGAAGTATTTGAACAGGTATGTATAAATACAGTTAAACAGTTATATGATATACACAAAACCCTAGACTTTTTGTAAAATTTTTGGACAAAATTTAATTAGGCAGTTTATACTGTATTTTGTTTGTAATTGTTAATTGTTTCCTGTTACATTATTTACAGAATTAAACTATTATTTTTGTTTATTAAATAATTTTCTAATAATTTATAGATGGACAGAAAGAGTTTCAACTTTAATCTGCATTTCACATAAAATAGATTTAATTAATTTAAGTGACAAGGAATTAATGAAAGAAGTTGTAATGTATGAACAAGAATTTAAGAATTTATAAATTGGAGGATTCCTCTGCCATGTGTATTGTGAATGAAGCTTATAAAAAAATAGCTTAGTCAATTCTGGAGTACTGTAGTACTGTATCTGCATTGCCATCTTGTAACAACCTTTCTCAGTAACAGAAAATGCATTCTACACACAAATTGTTTCAAAGGGCAGCCTAACCCATGACTTGAAACCTTCACTTCATCTTGCAACTAAAGCATACAAACTAATGATATGTCTAGGAATAAAAAGGCAACCTGCTATAAAGGAAAACATTAATGCTTAAAACAGTACAAAAAGTGATCACCCAAATCTGTTTTACATAAACATACAGAACAATACCACTTGAATATGAAATCAAACAGACAAATCCTTTGAAAGTTATAAACTCATGATTGAATCTGAGCTAGATTTTGATCTAAATGAAACATCCATTTACCCTCATCTGCCAAAATGCCTTCATTGCCACAACTCTTATGTGATGTTGCTGTTTGATTTTTCTTCCTTTTGTTTTCTTTGGCATTGGAATAATTCCTTCTCTCCTCTACTTTCTTTCTGACTTCTTTCCCTGGGTAACCTTGTGAAATTCAAACTCACATTCACTAGTTAACTCTATGCTGTTTAGACCTAATTTAATCAACAATGATGAACATATATTACTTGACTAAAGCTAAGTTGAATTAAACTATTGACTATGAAGTACACTTATGTGACATGGCTACAAACTTTATGAAACTGATTTTACTTTTTCATTGTTTTATGCTTCGTATTTATTTTCCCAATCTACACATCTGTGTGTCAGATAACATCGGAAAGATGTTTTTAAATGATGTATACAAGTAACAATTTCTCTTAGAGTGAGCCGAGTTTTCCATGAATAAATGGCGTTGCTTCCTCGTGGTTTTAATATTAGAAGACTCTAATTGTTTGATAATTGTGCATCTTTAGCCAGTTAATTTATTTTTTTTCAGTTTGCTAATTAAACTGCTAAGTAAATTTACATTGTTATCAGCATTTTTGTATGTTTTTTAAAACTAATTAAGAGAAGAACTTGACATTTTTCATACAGTATTCCATTTTTTTCATTTCGAAACAGTTCTGTTTTGAGTAAATATGGCTTCTAAGGGAGAATTATTTAGCTTAGAAAAGAATATTGGACTGTACAACATACACATCTTTTTTTGTTCTGATTAGTAGAATAAAATCTGATTCTGAAAGTCTTAACTGAATAGTAGTGTTTTTAGCTTTTTGTGAGATTTGCTCCTATTTTACCAAATAATAGTGTTTCAATGTTATCTGCAATGCTAACTAAGAAGACTTACTACAGTCAAACACATTCTTTAGCAGGTATGACTACTTTGCCAGTTAACTTTATACTTTTATTTTATCTTAACAATTTGCTCTAAAACATATTCTGTTTTGTAAGGTTGGCAAAGCTCTGGCTGTTGCTGCATTAGACATGGCTGAATGCAACCCTTGGCCTCGGATCATAATGTCTGAGCATAGCTGTCTCACCAATTTGCGAGCATGGATGCTGAAGCATGTGAGAAACAGCAAAAGTGTAACCAACAATTCAAAGAAGAATGGAAATAAGCTTTCCCCTCCAAAAGGCTCATTGTAAGCACAGAGTTTTTTTATTGTTTTTAGCTTTTTGTATAATTTGCAGCAATTTGCCGGTATAGGTCATGGGATTAGTTTTCCGTTAAAACTGTCTTTTTATCATAACTCAGTTGTTGAAATAATATTGCTCAGAGTAAGACACTCTGATATTATTTTGTCAGATTGATAAAAAAAAAATCAAACATTAAAAAATACTAAAATAAAGAATCAAATTTAGAAGCTTGACATGAATCAAACCCTATTTGACCATAAATTTGATTGAGCAGATTTAAGAATGTTATGTTGTGATATGTAACATTGGTCTCACATTCCAAAGACATACATATTATTAGGTTATCAGTTAAAATTTAGCATTGTATGAGTTTTAGTGTGAATGTGGAAGAGCAAGCTCCAAGATGGACCAGTAAATTTGTTGCTACCTTGCTGTGTATGCTGTTAGGCTAGATTCCAGCTCCTGGTCATCCTTAACTGAATTAACTGCATTTTGAGAATGTTATGTAGCATTATGATAAATGGGTAGCTGATCTTACATATAAGTTCCTTGAGTAATCTAATTACTGTTGCTGTTTAGAGGAATAGAATAGTTTTTGTATAGTATTCATAAGTTCATCACAAATGATGCTGTTACATATAATCCTGCTTTTTGTAACAGGACTCTGCTAAGCTCATGCATGTTAACAGGTGCCTTTTTGCATGATGTCACATTTAGGGAGTGGCATTTAAGTAGACCATCGCAGGAAACTGATCATGAAATGTCACAGTCTTTACTAGGGTCTGTCTCTCTCACTTGAAATGTAATTTTGTTAGGTTGACAGAATTAAAATTCAGCTTTGTGTGAAAGTACATGCTTTTTAGGTATCTTAAAAAGAATTCTATAGATTGTTTATTTGAATATTATTTGTTTGAATATTTACATTGCAAAAGTAAACTATTAACAATCAAAATGTTTAATGCACACACCTATGACAACACAGGTTATGAACATCTACTGTACAAAAATGTGATTGTTCTCTAGTAAGTTTTGGAATTTGTTTTAATTGTTAGTAATCTATTATAATAGAACATTCTCATAGGATAAGTAGGCATTTTTTCCTACGCTTCAATATTTTTCTACATAATCTATGTCAACTTCAACAGCCTTATGCCTGCTAGAATCAAGAGCATGCCTCTCTTTCTTATATCAGTCTGAATCCTGTATTTGCTACTGTATTTATTCTGTATTTTACCCCCTCTACACAGTAAATTCAGTAACCGCCTGTTGTTGGACGTGACTTTAACCAAACAATATCTGTGGCACAACAGTAGGAAATAGTACACTGATAGTTAACCCAACCACTAAATAAGTTACAGGTGTCTAATATTAAACAGAGAAAATTTGCACAACCCTCATATTTTGATTATGGGTTATTTAAAACCAAGGAGATATTATCGAAATACTGTATTTGTTAACACAAATTAAACATTCAATAATGAGCATTTTTAAGTAATATAGTTCTGTCACATACAACCCACTCTTTAAATCCAGCCAGCCTGTGAAAACTCCCTCTCCATATTTCAGGTGGCTATTGTGGTGTAAGACTGCTAAAATTTTCTTTGCCCTGCTTAAAATTTTTTTGTCTCTTTATTGTCCAAGATCTTACTCCTGAAATAAAATCAGCTTAAAATGACAAAGCTTGATTTACCACCTTTTAAACAAATAACACATGTAGTTTACACAAATATAAATTCAAGGATTCGATATAAAACTAGTAAATATTATCTGAAATGGAATGCCCCCAACCCAAGTCTATAATCCCATTTAAAGAGTGATTATTTATTTCATTTTTAATTTTTTTTTACCTAATTTACTTAGTAACTATAGAATTAAGTTGAATTTTTTTTTTTTTTTAATTTTGCCTGTTTATTGCATTTATCAGGAGACATTTAATAGAATATCATTCTTTCTTGGAGGATGCCTACTTTTAAAGTACAGAAAAGTTATGATTACCATAAAAATACTTTTCCAACCAGATTGTTCTTATTTATAGTGGCCTTACAACCTCAGCCTCAGAAAATGCCCTAAACAGAACCAGAAGTAATAGTAATGGCACCACCAGTGGTAGTAGCAGCAGTCAACAGAATTCCCCACAACTGAAAAGCTCGCCCAGCTTCACTTTCGGTTGCAGTCTTGGCATTGGAAGACCTTCTTGCTCAACGACATCTAGTCTGAGTCTACAAAAGGGTGTCCAGAGGGTTCTAGGACCAGTGAGAGGTAAGCTACCACAAGTGGTTCGCTGTGATCAGTCATGCAGCTTACTGCACCATTTATGGTCCTGTGTTGGAGAGTGTAATTAGAGGTGCACTATCATTATACTTGGCTGTCTTATTGACTTTTTTGGAAATCAGCAGGTGGTGGAGAAAGCATTTGCTTCAAAACATTGTACTTCTGTCATTAGTGTGGACAATAGGAATGCTTCAATCAGTCGACCACCAATCTAAATTGGCCGATTTTTCAATAAAAAAAGACTTGATATGTAAATTGGCCAATCACAAAATGTGACCTTTTCTGCCCCAGCTTTTCTGAGTTTTATGGTAATTTAGTTGCAGTGCTCCTTTACTCACAGTATTACAGTAGGCAAGCCAATACGGGTCTCTTTTTGCGCATCAATGTGACGATTTTTTAATTTTTCAGTGTGGATCCCAGCACCAAGCCTTGGCTCCACTCACACACACAACCTCGCAGAGACAAAAAAGCAACCAGTAATAAAACAGAAATTAAAGAATGTATTAAACAATAATAAATGAAATATATGCCAACCAACTACAGTGATCCCACCCCAGTTCTCCTTACAACGATATACAATAAATACAAATTCAACAATAACAAACCACTAACAAAAACACACACTATGAAGTCCAAAAACAGCTACTGATGAAATGAAATGATGGAGGTGTATGAATGTAAAGATAATCCTACCAGCATTTCCTGATGAGATGATATGATGTGAATGGGATCAGAAGCGCTCCTTTCTTCGCAGGACGACAACAAATCATCAGACAGTCCTCATGCAGCAGGAAGACACCAGACAGTCCAAAACTCGAAACAGGAGACGAAGCAGGACAAAACAAGAATCCACAATTAGCAAAATGGGAAGGCAAATAAATGGGCAACTTCAGACATGAAACACAAAAGACTTCATTTTCCTCTGTATAATTGGCCCCCATTTAAATGTTGCACCGGCCTCCTTGTCCCCAGCAGCCCCTGCACCCTCAGCAGATGTCCAATCGGAGCCACTGCAGGGACTTCTGGGAGTTGAAGTTTCTTTACCCATTAGCGCCCCCAAAGACCTTTTTATTTTGTCGTTTAAATTAAAACAGACACCATATTAGTTTGGATAGCAAGATTGTTTTAAGTGTAGCAGCCTACATTTTAATTGGAAAAAGAAATTGTTGCTTAGTAAAGCAAAATGAATCTTTTACTTATAAACCTGTTAAGCATGTTACTCTTGTGTCATCTTGATAAACAGCTTATGAACATTTCATTCATTGGTGGCTTTTTTTTTTTTAAATTTGAATTACAATACAATACAATACAGTTTATTTTTGTATAGCCCAAAATCACACAGGAAGTGCCGCAATGGGCTTTAACAGGCCCTGCCTTTTGACAGCCCCCCAGCCTTGACTCTCTGAGAAGACAAGGAAAAACTCCCAATAAAAACCTTGTAGGGAAAAATGGAAGAAACCTCGGGAAAGGCAGTTCAAAGAGAGACCCCTTTCCAGGTAGGTTGGGCGTGCAGTGGGTGTCAAAAGTACGGGGTCAATACAATACAATATACACAACAGAACAATTCCTTAAGACAGCATAATAATAAAAATTTTAGAAGTACGATTTAACAGTAGATGATATGACATAATTAGGTTTGGATATTTTTAGAGTCCTGGAGACCTCATCCATCTAGCTGCCTCCCCATTTGGCCATGCCACAGCTGAAACGTTGCTCCGATGAAAGGACCCCTCTTTTCCATGATTCCTGTGATCCTCCATCAGGGATGACTTTACCATAGGCAGGCAAACAACTTGGCAGGTGGGCCGTGGCACCAATGGCCACATTTGGGTACTGAGAAAAGAAACAGAATAGGTGAGGGTTAGTATTCAAATATAATTATCATGTTACTTATGTTATAGTGCTAATGACTAACAACAGAGATGCAGTATGTACAGTTAATCAGCAGCTCTAGTCAGGATATGCTAAACTGAAGTAGTGAGTCTTCAGCCGGGATTTAAAGGCTGAGACTGAAGGGGCATCTCTTATGGAAGCAGGAAGACCATTCCACAGTTTAGGGGCCCTGTAACTAAAAGCTCGACCTCCCACTGTTATTTTATTAATCCTTGGAATCCTAAGCAGACCGGCATCTTGAGATCTTAATGTGCGCTCAGGTTTGTAAGTCATGATAAGTTCAGACAAGTAAGCCGGACCTTGGCCATTTAATGCTTTATATGTTAAAAGGAGGATTTTGAAATCTGCCCTGAACTTAACTGGGAGCCAGTGTAAAGATTTAAGAACTGGGGTTATGTGTTCATATTTTCTTGTTCTTGTAATAATTCTTGCAGCGGCATTTTGGATTAACTGGAGGCTGTATAGAGAACAGTTTGAACAGCCAGTGAACACCGCATTGCAGTAGTCAATCCTACTAGAGATAAATGCATGAATTAATTTCTCACAATCTTGTTTATTTAGAAAGCGCCTTAATTTCCTAACATTTTTAAGATGGAAAAAACATGTTTTGGACGACTTTGTAATATGCGCTTTAAATGACATGCTAGAGTCAAAGATAACACCTAGATTGCGGGCTGATTCAGTAAAATTAATTGGGATTCCAACTGAGTTAAATGACGACAAAATATTGCTGTGATCATCAGTTGTGTTTATCCATCCATTATCCAACCCGCTATATCCGAACTACAGGGTCATGGAGGTCTACTGGAGCCAATCCCAGCCAACACAGGGTACAAGGCAGGAAATAAACCCCGGGCAGGGCACCAGCCCCACCGCAGGGTACATGCATACGCACACACACACACACACACACACACACACACACACAAGCACATACTAGTGACAATTTAGGATCACCAATGCACCTAACCTGCATGTCTTTTTGGACTGTGGGAGGAAACCCACGCAGACACAGGGAGAACATGCAAACTCCATGCAGGGAGGACCCGGAAAGCAAACCTGGGTCTCCTAACTGCGAGGCAGCAGCGCTACCCACTGTGCCACCATGCCGCCCCCTACCTGTTCTTCTGACTTTAAATGTTTGCCTGTTCTGTCCTTTTAATTTTCATTAATTTTTTGGACACTCATTTCTGTTACATATTAGTAATACAAGATGCTATTTTCTGGGAAAATAGACATGATTTTGAGATGCTAAAGATTTTGAGGTTCTGATTTTCATTCCATCCATGTTGGCTAGAAGTGCTTAAGTAATCACTGAAGATCACAGTTTAATGAAGAAATAGGATAATATCCTCTTCAAACCAGTTAAATGCAAATCAGTGTCCAAAACTAGATACTTCCAAATTATTATTACTTACAAGAGAGGCTAGAAGAAAACACTCACCTGTCATCCCAAAACATAGACCTCCTATCAACAGATTGATTGCTATTTTACAATCCAACAAGCAATACCATTGTATTCCATAATGATACCACCATACTCGAACACCTGAGTAGCTAACTCACATAGTGTTCTTTATCACTCATCTACTGTATACCTAGGATTCCACTGTATTGTCAAATTTGCCTGAACTGCTTATTTACTGTTCCTAAGTATTGAGCATCGGAAGCATTTTGTGTTCTTTGGTGTTACTTGTTATGTTTTGTACACATTGTATGTTTATACTTACTACTTCTATTAAGTAATAAATGTAATTTACATCTTTTTATACTGATATGTATAGGTATATGTGTTAATATTTTATCAACTTTATTTACAAAACTATGTCAAAGTAGTTTTAATAGTCATTGCTATTTCTGTCATGTGTCATTTTTATGCTTTTTGATGCATCTTTTATGCTATATTGTGTTGTTGCTGCATGTTTGATGTAACATAACCATGAACAGAATTAAGTTGAAAAGATTTTATTTTGCACAGAGTTAACATTACAAGGAAAGTCTGAAATGCTGCATAAAACATTTAATGTGAACAATAAAATTATACTTATTTTATATCTCCATTTAATGCTCTAATGGTGTGACTAAGCTGTCCATGTACTGCCTTTTTTAAGTGCTTATCTTTGTTTTCTGGAATGGATGGTTACAGATCTTTGTTTACATGTTGGTATTTTTCACTGATTGTACAATTGTCTGTTTTGACTATAGACAACATACTAATATTTTGTCATTTTATGTATGCAGCATATGCTTATTTAATTTTGCATTATTTTAGATTAAAATCTGGGCAAAACTATTAATCTTTTCTTTTTTTTTTCCAGTCAGTAGTACTATTATAAATTTGGACATATTCACCTTTTAACTCTTAGAGATTTTGAGGTTTTCTCATCTTTTTTTGTGCTTGTCCAAAATTGATAAAAGTCTGTAATGTTTCTTGTGATAATGTTAGGAGTAATGCTATTACAAAATGAAGTTTACCTAGGGAAGAAACCACAGATGCAGTCTTTGCTGTCAGGCAAATACAGGAAAGGAAGCAAGGGAAAATAAATATGGTGCATTATAGATTGGTAGACCTGTATAAGGTATTTGACATGGTGCTATTAGAGTTACTGAGATGGGCATTAAGAAAGTTAGTTGGGAATGAATGGTTAGTGCCTGTGTTGATGTTAACATATGAGAAAACGGATGGTCAAGTCAACAGAAAAATTCTGAGGTAAAGGTGGGAGCTGCATTAAAGATTTTCTCGGGGTCAGTTGCTTTCCTTAATAGTGTTGGGGGTGGTGACTAAAGAAATGTGTAACATGTACTGTATGCTCTTGTATTGATGGCAAAAGTTGAAGTGGAATTAACAGAGAAAGTACTGAAGTGGAAGTTAATTTGGAATAAAAGGGCCCCAATGAAAATCCCAGGAATGACCAAGGTGATGGGTGATGGCATAGAAGTCTAAATGTCTGTGTGGTATGTGCATTAAAGGTGTTGGAAGTAACTTAATCCAGTACATAGATGTAGTGGTGTGAAGAGTAGTCAGCAGATGCAAATGTGGATTTTGTTTGCTAATTTGTATGTGATTAGTGAATAATATATTAAGTGTACATTTAGATGTCAGCAACGGAGTTCTTTAGAAAAAATAGGGAGGTTCTGCTATTTAGATATCATGTTGAGTGTAGATGGTGGTGTGAGCACAATGGTGGTAACAAGGGTGAGAAGACAGTGGAAGAAATTCTGTCCCTCCTTCTCATTTTTTAAGGAGTCTCTCAGGTATTAAAAGGTTATGTTATTTTAAATTGAAAATTGTTATGCTGTGTTGGAGTGAAATGTGTCTGATCAATATTAACCTGAAGTAAATAAGAAAAGAATATGAATGAGCAGTTTCATGTGCAGAGTGTCAAGGTGTGGCAGGAAGATTAATGCCAATAATATCAACAATAGAAAAAGCTAGGGAAAAAAAAATCCTGACTTGGCCTTTGATGGAGACTTTTTTGTCAGAATTAATGTAGCATATGATAGATTGTAAAAAATATGACCTATTACAGCGTTGCCACTGATGTAATTAATTCAATTCAGTTTTATAGTCCCAAGAGTGAAATTTGGTTTGTCAATAGGTCTAACAGAGAGAGACCATGACACAACATTAACCTCCTTGGCATTAAACCTGAGAATTACTCGAAATTCTTTGTAATTATGGTAAACCAAGAGTCAGACTCAGCGTCTCATTTAATTATCTGCTTTACATTTTTGAGTCTGAATAATGCTTGTGACTGTATTTTGCTGCCATCTAGTGAATGAAATAACATCATGCAGTGAAAAATCCACACTGAGGTAACTAGTTAATATTTATAAGTGGGGCAGAGCCTTCAACCATGTGTTAATGAGGGGCTATAAAGTCAATTTTAGAACAGAACCAAAACTGACCTGTTAGTTGAATCAAACAATAGCGATGACAATATGGATTAGTCATCAGATGTTGACACTGATAGTGAAATTGATGAATAAAACACCATATGACGAAACAACCATGATATGCCCAGTGACCTCATTTGTGTAATGATGCAGCAGCGTGCAGTATGTATGTGGCAAAAAGGTAAAATAACCGCAATCCAGTAGAACAACAAAAAGACATTAGTACCTTAATCACTGTTCACAATGTAGCAACTGTCAATGTTCATATCAGGGAAATGTGGAAGTCGCTAAGACTTGCATTCTGGTAGCCTAAAATAAAAAAGTGGTGCATTGATCTTGTGTGTCGGGCACTGACCTTCTACCCTTTCATGCACATGCAACAGAAAAAATGTTATAAAAATTGTGCAAAGAAACTCACTTCTGCTGCCATGATTACAACATTGGGCTTTGTTGATAACTGTTTCAAAACAGTTCTACATAAAGGACGCATGCTAAATCTGCATCAGTACAGCACTGGATACTAGACATACCATTCCTACTTTTTGGTATTTACATGTTTCTGTTACAGGAAGTTGGGAGCATGCGCTGTTACAGTGCGTTGCTGCACCCATACAACAAACCACCTCAGGATCACAATTAAGAACGTGTGACACCTCAGCACCACACTAGTTCAAATGGAATGGAACAGAACAATGTGAGGTGTGTTTTTTTTTTACAGTGGCTAGTGTGCCAACCCTGCCACGCAACCCCCAGATTTTCCCTTGCAAGTTGGAGGATATGCCTGCAAGGCTGAATGCAGATTAATGTCATACTCGGGACAGAGCAATTGCAGGTTAAGAGCCTTGCTCAAGGGCCCAACAGAGTGGAATCACTCATTTACAGGAATCGAACTGGCAACCTTCCAATTGCCGGTGCAGTCTCCTAGCCTCAAAGCCATCACTTCATCCATAAAAACTACACATAAGATTTTTTTTATTAAATCTTTTACCTCCGCAAGATGGTGGGGTTGGATGGTGTTAAAAGTTGATGGATATGCAGACTGTGTATACAGTACTAGATGTGTTACTTGGCCTCACCTAGGAAATTTCATAAGATACTGGGTATCCATTATATAGTGTGGTGAGTTCACCGAGTGTATCAGAAGTGCTTTTATGTATACAATTTTTGTAGGGTTTTTTTTTTATACCAAGGGTTATTATTATTGCCAGACAGCATTTTGTAGTGGCTAAGGCTTTGGACTTCAAACCCCGAGGCTGTGGGTTCAAATCCTCCTACTGACACTGTGTGACAATGAGCAAGTCACTTGACCTGCCTGTGCTCCAATTGGAAAATCAAACAAAATGTAATCGGTTGTATCTTAAATATTGTAAATCGCCATGCATAAAGGCATCAGTCAAGTAAAAAGTAGTAATAATAATATTAGGTCATTGGAGTGTGCTTACACTTAATCTTGCTATACACAGTTGTCAATTAGTAAAACATTCCCGCATGAAATAATTTCTTGAATTTTTCCTGCTTTTTCTAATGACTAGGCTTTTGTTGAAACAAAACGCACTTTTATAGGAAAAAGTATTCTTTTAAACTCATTAGGAATAATGTGAAATTGCAGTATAAATTGCTATCAGGTATTAGATGTTTATGATTATAATGTTTTTATGTCATTCACTTGAGTACAGTATTTCTCCATGTTTTTCACTAGTTGCATGTAGTCTTCCTTTAAACTCAGCAGATGTGAATGTATATGTAAAGCAGTACTTAAAGTGCCAATGCCCAATGTGTCACATTGGACTATTCACATGAACTGCAAGGGGTATGGTTTTCCCTTAATATTTTAAACAACATGTTGGAATGGAGCAGAGTGGATAAATAATCTGAGAGAGGGTACACATTTAAGAGTGCCAATAGTCAACAGTAAAAAACCGCGCTTGAGCTTTTCTGAACTGTCTTTACATTTCACAATGATCACATTTCTTTCTTTTCTGTCCAGGACACAACCTTATCTGCAGTCATCCGCCCCCAACTCAAAACAAGTCCAAATACACAATCCAGTGAGCAATAACAACAAATCCACAATATTCTCATAAATCTAAAAAAATAATATAAGAGAGTGGATGGTACAGCAAAAAAACAAAGTTGAAAGAGAGAATTATCCATCCATCCATTATCCAACCTGCTATATCCTAACACAGGGTCATGGGGATCAGCTGGAGCCAATCCCAGTCAGCACAGGGTGCAAGGCAGGAACAAACCCCGGGCAGGGCACGCACGCACACACACACACACCAACCAACCAACCACACACTAGGGACAATTTTAGGAACGCCAATACACCTAACCTGCATGTCTTTGGACTGTGGGAGGAAACCGGAGCACCCGGAGGAAACCCACACAGACACCGGGAGAACATGCAAACTCCACGTAGGAAGGACCTGGGAAGCTACAACTGCGCCACTGTGCCGCCCATGAAAGAATCAATGAAAACTAAATACCCGTTGTATGAATGTTCAATATCACAAAAAAGGATTCTCACTGGGATAGATTTATAATTGGAAAGGGACATAAAGCTAAGCAGGAAAAGAGCAGAGATAGAATGATTAAAATAAACCGTCTTTTAAATAAATTTAACAAAAGCTCAAGTGAGAGAATAGATAGGACTTAGTTGTGTTATTCAAAACTAGATAAAGAAAAGAGATAAAGTCATGCGCTTCATTTAGACAAATTTGGTGCTGGGAGTATAACTTGTGTATCCAGTAAGCCTCCCATCGGAAAAGACAATTGTTAAAGTCGCCCTGTTGGGGCTGTTGTTTTACAACCTGCATTACTGTATATTTTAGACCTGAAACTGAATGGTTTGCTTCAACAAAATGATGTGAAGAGGAATGTTTTGAAGATTTTGTCCTGATGATGCTTTTGTGTTCAGCAAAACAATGTCTGACAGTGTGATAAGTGAGGAGTCCTCACAGTTTACCCTTTTCTAGTTATTTATGTGTTGCCATTTCTACTTATATTTGCATATTATATATATGGTTTTGTTTTTTGTATTATTGTAATATAATTTTTTCACTTTTAATTTATTGTATGTATATGTTTGAAGTAGTTTCACTTGTTGGATGATTATTATTACCATGTTTATGTACACCTGCTTGAATATAGCAGTTTATTTTCTTTAAATGTATTAATTTGAGTTATTCACTATATTGAATCCTGCTTATACTTGTCATTAGTAGAAAGTTTAATTTTAAGCAGGCCTTTGACTACTTTGGCAGTTTGCTTTAGTGTGCATGTATCAAGAGAAGAAATATTTTCAAGCATTTTTGAAGAATTTATCTCCAGCTCAATTTCATCTGTGTTTTCTTCCTTTTGTTATAGAATGTATTCTGGATAAACTCCTAGTAATGACTTTATAATGTTTGTTTCCTTATATTTGACAGTAGGAGTAGTGGGCTAAATCCAACTTCTTCTAAAAAAAACCTTAATTAGTTAACTCAAATGTATCTGTCTTTAAGGTATTTTATATCAGATATGCCAACTATATGAAGACTTCTCTTGCCTGGCCTAATAAAAGAATAGAACAATTGGCGTTTTTGATCAAATACTTTTCATCTAGTAATTTTTATATTTATTATTTTTGTTTGTTTTATAACTATGAACTGTCATCTTTGTTCTGAAGAATATAATAAATCAGTTTTTATTTTTAAAAGTACCCTTCATGGAATGTACAGTGGGAAGAAGAAAAAAGAATCCCCCTTTGAAATATTCCCATTTTTTTTTGCATTACAGCCTTAAATGAAAACACACAAAACAATATTTTTTCCAGCTTTACTTACTAATTGCAGTCTATAACATCCAAGTGAAAGATATCACTGCTACAGTTCAGAAGAATTTTAAAAAATAACAAACAAATACTGAGATTAATAAAGGATCACCCCCTCCTAAACAATATTTGTAAACACAATCAGGTGTAAGTAACCACCTTCTCCATTGCAGGCCATGGTTACTGGCTTCCACCTGTGATCAATTGTAATCAGTTTGATTAGTGAAGTATAAAAACAGCTGTACCTGGAGCATTCCCTTGCTTGGTAGTGCAACCTCCACAGTAAAGTCCATAATAAAGAAGTGACAAGTGTTTGGTACTACTAGGACCCTCCCTGAATCTGCCCGTCCCTCCATACTGAATGGAAGAGCAAGGAGGAAACTGGCAAGAGAGGCTACCAAAAGGTTAATGGCCACTTTGAAGGGGTTGCAAGATTTTATGACAGAGTGGTCATTGTTTGCATTTGACAACAATTTCACAAGCGCTCCACAATTGTGGAGTGTTCGAGAAGGTCACAACAAAAAAGCCACTTCTCACGAAAGGCCATATTAGGGCTCGTTTGAGCTTTGCCAGAATGCACCTTGAAGATACTGATGCCAAGTTGAAAAAGGACTTATGGTCAGATAGATAGATAGATAGATAGATAGATAGATACTTTATTAATCCCAAGGGGAAATTCACATGAGACCAAAATCAAACTATTTGGCCTCATTACCAAATGGTAGACCTGACAGAAACCCAATGCAGCTCACCATTCACATCACACCATACCAACAGTAAAGCATGGAGCAGCATCCTGTTGTGGGGTTATTTCTCTGCTGCAGGTCCTGGGGCTCTCATTAGGGTAGAAGGAAAAATGGATGGGGCAAAATTCTGTCAAATACTTGAGGAAAACCTGCTACCCTCTGCTAGAAAGTTGAAGATGGGCAAAATATTCACCTTTCAACACGACAACAACCTGAAGCACACAGTAAAATTGACCACACAGTGGCTGAAGGAGAAAAAAGTGAATGTCCTCGTGTGGCCAAGTCATAGCCCGGACCTAAATCACACTGAAAATCTGTGGAAAGATTTGAAGATAGCAGTCCACCAATGCTATCTGAAGAATTTGACCAAACTTGAACAGTCCTGTAAAGAAGAGAGGGCAGATATTGGTCAATCTAGATGTGCAAAGCTGATAGAGAAGTATCCCAACAGAATCAAGGCTATCATTAAAGCAAAGGTTGGTTCAATAAAATATTGACATTGGGGGGTGATCGTTTATTAATCTCAGTATGTCTTGTTTTTGATTTTTCTGAACTGTAGCTGTGATATCTTTCACTTGGAGGTTATATATTTTGCATTGAGTATGTAAAGCTGGAAAAATATTGGTTTGTGTGTTTTCATTTAAGGTTGTAAAGCAAAAAAATGGGAATATTTTGAAGGGGGTGATACTTTTCTGTACCCACTATACATCATCACCTGATGCTTTGCCATTCAGAATGCTTCTTTAGATAGTTGCATCATGTCTGAAACTGGGCATGTGTGTGTTGAAAGCCAGAATAAAAGCATGAAAGAAGTTTTTACATACTTTTGATACTTCACTTTTGTTCCATGATGCTGTTAAATATAGCACAATTCTTGTTTTCAGAGTTAAATAATATGAGAAGATATTAGTTTAGGAACTAGAGTCTTTACTTCAATGAAAATTGTTAATTAGTTAAATAAATATATTAAATATGCTTTTTTGGTAGTAGACTTACTAGTCGTATGTGCGATGCAATATTTCATTTATAGCACAGAAATTGTTGCTAGTGTGAATAAAAACACATCCTTTTCCCAAGGGAATATTTGTTTTTTCTTACTTTTCTTGAGTTTTTAACTCCTGTCAGAATAGCAAAAGGCCTTAGACATTACTGCTGAGAGAAACACAAAAAAATTGACAAATACAATTAAATATATGAAATTTGTTTAGTTAGCTAATGCCAATGGCCTCAATAACACATAGTTTTTAAGTTAAGTTTCCCTGCAACTGATTAAATTTCTTAAGTTCCATATTACTATGCACTTGTGTGAAGAGTGGATTCCTGAGTTACATCTTAAAATGCACGTTCTCTTAAATTTCACACATTTGGGCACATTATTAACTACTTCACTGAAAGAATGGGGCAGGATGAATTGTGTGGATGCGTTTGAGAATTCTAAATGCCTGATTTAGGTTTCTGCGCATCCTTCTCTGATTAAGGGGGGTGTGTGGCTCTCCCAATATCTATGCAAAAGGATGACGGTCCAAGTCTTCAGAGTCCTGGTGTTTCCTGTCTTGCTATATGGTTGAAAGACATGGACACTTCTTTGGTATTGTGTCTCTTTGGAGAATCCTTGGGTACCGCTGTTTTGACTTTGTTTCGAATAAGCAGTTGCTCACTGGGTCCCAAGTTAGGCACATTACCTGCATTGTGAGGGAATGTCAGTTACAGAACTAGGGCCATGTGGCGTGATTCCCAGAGGGTAACCCGTCTTGCAGGATCCAAGTGGCTGGACCAGGCCAAGGAGACACTCGCATAACACCTGGCTATGGCAGGTAGGGAGTCATTTCCAGAGGGTGGCACTGGACTGCATGTCTGCCTGGGGGGGGTTACCAACCTGGATCCCAAGCAGATTCGTCATGCAGTGGGGGCTGCAATGTGCTGTACTAGTGCATGCTTCCTAACCTGACCTGATTATGGAGGCCTGCTGTAGATCTTGCAGTTCAGTGTTGAGATGCATTTGGTTGTTCTTCTCAGCCCAACATTTAGAACTACTGTGCCAGTTTGCTAAAATTAAAGATTACACAAATATCAATTTTGGCAGTTTGAGTTAGGGTTTAGGCCAACTTAATGAAATGCTAATGTGGAACAGAGTTACAGATGATTTATTAAATGCTCAATATTGGTGTTCATACGACACCCTCGCTTGTTGCAGATACTCTCTATGGCCAGCCAAATTAACATTGTGGGATATCTCAAAATCAATTTCGGATATCTTAAAATGCAATTTATTTTTTAAGATATCTGAAACTCATTTAATAAGTTCCTTTACATTTTAAGATATCTGCAGTACATTTCAAGATATCTCAAATGCATTTCAACATATCTTAAATACATTTTCAGACATCTCAAAATAACCGCATGTTCATTTCAAGATATCTCAAATGAATTAAATGATCTACATTCATGCATTTTAAGATATATTAAATGCATTTCCAGATATTTCAAAATCTATTCCTGTAAAACTGCCCATTCCTTCAGTGGGACTTTCTGTTTATTGTAAGATATCTTAAATGTATGTGAGATATATTGAAATGAGCAGGAAGGGATATTTTTGAAATGTAATTCTGATATCTGAAAGTAGACAGTAAGCTGATTTGAGATATCTTGAAATGTATTTCTGATATTTTAAATTGTATTGTAGATATCTGAAAATGCTCTTGAGAAATAATTTAGTGTCTTTTTTAAAGATTTCTTAAAATGTATTTTGTATATCTTGAAGTACAATTTGAGATATCAAGAAATACATTCTAAGGTATCTGAACTTTAGTGAAGACCCATTTTAAGATATCATGAATTTGAGATATCTCAAACAACCGTGAATTTCAATAAATCTTAAAGGCGTTTTAAAATATCTTAATTTTGAGATATCTTAAAATAACTTCCTGCTCATTTTAAGATATTTCAAATTAATTTTGAGATATCTGAAATGCATTGAAATAACTTTCTCTGCATTTCGAAATATCACAAATACATTTTAATATATCTCATCATATCTTCCTGTGCATTTTGAGATATCTTAAAATACACAGGACGTCCCATTGAAAGCATAAGAAATTTTACAAAATGTGATTTCGAGATATCTCAAAAGGTATTTGAGATGCCTTGAAATGCACGGGAAGTTACTTTGAGATATCTGAAAATGTATTTCAGATAACTTTCAAATATCTTAAAATATCTTGAAATATGTTGAAAATGTATTTGAGATGTCTCAAAATGCACAGAAACCTTTCTGAAATGCACTTCAAGATATCTTGAAATATCTCAAAATATACATCACTGAAGTCTGTTTGAGATATCACAAAATGCATTTCAGATATCTTGAAATATATGCATTTTCAGATTTCTTTTAATTCAGTTTGAGATATCTAAGATGCATTTCAAGATATCTTAAAATGTAAAAATTTGGCTTGCCATAACTCTCACAACCAGTAATTGTACACCCTTGTGTTTTTTATTAATCATCCCCATTCTTCCTATGTGTTCTAATTATAACAATTGCTCATTTCCAGTGGTGCCATAGTAATCTTGCCATCTAGCTCACACTTAGCCTTTCTAAATGCTGGATTAACTAATGTCATGGTGTGAAATTAGGGTATATCTATATAGGGATACTGTTCACACATGTTGCCAAGGTTTGCCTCCTAGTGGTGTTCACTCCATTATACAACAGTATAGGTTCCGATATTAAAAGCTTCTCTAACGTCTAAGAATTTTGATATGAAAGAAACATTATTTTTTAAAATAAGTTTTGTATAAAATAGTGTGTTTAAAAGTTTTGCTCAAAACATGATGTTTGACACTGAATGTTCTGTTTATTAATATAGAAGTTGTTTTGTTTGTATCTCTGTGTAGAGTCTAGAGCTCAGGAGAAGAGGCGTCCTCACCACCAGTCATTGTTAAGAGCATCCACCAGCAATCCCAGCTGTTTCCAGTCCTCCCCAGCCCATATTCCAATACCTTCCTCATCCTCTTTTAGCATGGGCCTTCCCAAGAGTTCTTCCACCTCCCAGCAGCTTTCCAACCTTGGCCCTTGTACTATTCCAGCTTCTTTCAGCATGTCAGGTTTGTATTCTCTCCAGACTCCTAGCCTGTCCAAGCTCCTTCCTTCTCTCCAGGGTGTGCCTAGACCAAATCTTCTAAATAAGGCCTTAAGCAGGCGCTTGACTCCTCTCCTTCATCCAGGCTTGCCATCCCTGAGTTTTCTTGGTGATAAGGCTAGTTTGGGTTCAGGAAATAGTGTGGGGAACCACAAAGGAAGAGCCACTAAACATTAAGCATATCATTTTATGCATATTAAAATGAGCATAAAGGTGTTCTTTGAGATTGATATTCTTTGGAATATTTGTTAAGTACATTGAGCAGTGATAACTGTTCCAACACCATTGTCATCTGTAACAGCATTTTGGAACCAGCAGAAATTCTGAAACGAGGTTTAATGTAGTAGAACACATTTTCAGGTATTTTTAAGTTTTAATGAAAGAGTCACACTGTGGGTTGTAGCTGAGGTCTTTTAAATATCACTTAGAATGCAGTTTCTTTTTTCCCTATCTCAATAAATTCTACTGTGATGCTTTTTCAAAGCGTTATTTAATTTTTAGCATTGATTTTTTATATTGTACAGATATTTTTTATAGCATTTTATTATTCACTTATTTCCTGTTTTATATTAAATGTGTAAGCCTTCTGTGCAAAGGTTCTTGAAACATTTAGGTCATAAGACATTTACTATTTAAAAGAAAAATAAAATAACCAAAAAAAATTCCTCTGGTGTTTTATGTTGCTATATTCAAGTGACAGGAAATCTTGTTTTTGATTTGTCTTTTGTGAAGAGTGATTCTAAATCATGCAAGTAGGTCATTCTGGCATATTAGCATGATACATGTTCTGCCTTTTAAAACATTTTATTTTCCATACAGTACTTAGCTCAACATTGATCACAGAACTTTTATTATTTCAAAAAAGGGAAACTGCATCCTAAAAAAGTTAGGGTCATTGTATGACCTTGTCTGGAAGATCAGTAACGAGAAGGATTAGTGTGTCAAAAATACAGTAGTTTAGCCATAACTGTCCTAATGCAAGATGTTTTGACATGTGGGACACTTTTTTTGGTGTAGTGCTGAATCTGATTCATTAAGTGTCATATAGTATATGTCTTCTGGTGTGTGTGTGTTTGTGTGTGTGTGTGTGTTGGGGGTTATGTAAAGTTTTAATGTGATAATTCATAAACTTGAACAATGAACTGTTGTTCAGCTTACTTTTGATAGTGATGATGTATTTGGTTTTGTAGTTGTCTTGTCAGTTTTGTAAAGATAAATTAATGGTTACTAACTGAAAAACAACTTATATTAGCCAGCTTTTATTCTCCTGATTTTTCTACTTAATGGCGGACGGCTTTTTAATATACACACACGTTTGTAATGTTTCTTGTTCAGCATGTTGTATTATTTATTCACCTCTAATGATTGGTAGGTTTTTGATTTGTCAAGTTAGATAAGAATAAAGTAGATGTGTTTTGCAAAGTTAATATTGGACAGAAATCTGTATATTTATTCGTAAGATTAAAGCAGTGTGATAACATGGGAAACACATGTACATTATATATAAAAAAGAAATGCCACATAGAAAAAATAAGCATTTTTTGTCTTATGGTATTTTTTCCCAGTTACCTAAAAGCATCCAGCTTCAGGTATCTCTTAGTCACTTCTTGCCTTGGAACATCACATTGTATCAAGACCTCAACTTTGTTGTTTTTTCTGCTTGATATGAAGCACTCTCTATTCAGTTGTTGCTCTAAAGGTTTAATGCCGTATTGGGCCCATGATTCTGCAATGATGTAAAGTCAATTTTCTTAAGAGATAATTCCATTTTATTCAGATTAGTATACACTGTCTTACTAGGTGTCGCTTAAAATTATCGCTGGCACATTAAAATTTGTTAAGTAAAGTAATTATTCCACTGATTGCTTTTACAAAAAGTTTAATCTGGAAGATTTATTTACCACGTGTGCATTTTACATTCTTATTGTGATGTAGAATTTTCATATATTTTTATTCATGACTGTATTGTATAAAGTAGTGAAACCAGCTTTGTCATTGAACCAGAACTTGTGTATGTATTTCTAATCCTAGTAATGAAAGTAGCAAAGTCATTTATGTGTTTAGCTTTAAAAGAAGTTCTTTTGTTCTTTCATGCCAATAACAGGACTGTTGTTGAGTCTCCTACTTTCAGGGTAATAGAATCGATTTAAACAGCTTGTTTTATTTATTGTTTTTGTATAATTGATACTTAGCCTATGTGGCTTTTATAAAGCACATTGCTTTGAAAGCATATTTTATTGATATCATTTTAACCATTATGTAATAGATTTATAGGGTCATTTTTGTGTACATTGGTACTTATTACAACCCAATTTGCATTTTGTGCTTTCTAGTTACAAACTTCGGGTGAAGCTTGCTATTTAGGTCGATTTGAGTCTTGACATCTTTTTGAAAGATTCAAAGTGAATGCCAAAGCAAAGAAATAGTTGCACGTTTGTAGGAGCCATATGATGGGATCTATAGTTTTTCAGTGTACTCTTAATTATTTTGCTATTCAAATGAGTTTAATTTTTATACTCTCATCTGTTTTTACTGCTGTCAATCACAGCTGTACCATTGCATGAAACTGTAGTTCAACTTTTACCATTTCATCATGCGTTGTTTGTCAAGCTTATAGATTATTCAGATTCTGAAGAGTCAGACACTAGGGTTTATGATTGTCATATACAGTTAGCTCACTAATTTAGTAGCATGTTATTTCTGTTTCAAAATGATGCCTAAATTTGCAGGAACAGATTTTTAAATAAATCAGGTCAGTATTCAAGTGGAAATAAGGCAGAGCTCCAGTACTGGACATTTCTGTCAGTTCTATAAAATATACATTAAATCAGACACATTGAATTTAAGAATCTTTTATTAGATTCAGAATAGAATTCATCTTATTGCATTTTTACCATACTAGTAATAATGATAGTAGTACTGTCACATGTACAGAGTACAGTGAATTTGCTACTTGCATGTCCCACATGCAACATGTTGCCACTCTCTGGTGCTGTGGTAAACAGGATTTTATTAAAATACATCTTATTCAATAGAAAACATCAAACTTCTTACCTAATGGATTCCTTCTCCTTGTTTCCATACCACCTGTTCAATAAAAATACATGTATACAGAGAACAAAAGCTGAAGATGGCAAGGTAATTATTGTTAATGATAACTGTGACTTAAAAGGCAATAAAAATCACAAATAACAGTGAAACTAAATGGTGAGTGAACTGCATACTCAAAAACTAACTAAATACAATAAAATGGAAGAAACTAAAATCTTTTGTTTCTGTTTACTTAGATTAACCTTAAATTCTTTACAAATTATAAATCTTTGGATGTTTACATCAATATTTAGAGAAGATGGCATTTAAAAATCATAAAATCATAGATTTTTAATTTATAGGCATCTTCACAAAGTTACAGTGCATTCTTTTTATTAATGTTTAATTCTGTGACAGAATGCTTCAGAAATAATTTTCTTTGTAACATGTTTAATGTTCTGGGATGGGATGAAATGTAAAAAAATTAGTCTTCAACCTTGTAGGTTTTTGTTTTTCATCAAGCATTTGGTGTTTTGGATTGTTAAAATCCCTAAGAAAACATTGTGAAGTTTTTGAATTTCAAAAAGCTTACCATGTCTCATATATATAAAATGTATGTAAATGTTAAAATGTATGTAAATGTTATTTTTAACAGAAAATAGAAATTGAAAATATTTCTTTAGTCATCAAAGTTACGATAATTCAAAGAATTTAAAACATACTTCTCTAAAATGACTTTTATATTTAATCCCTGTTGGAAGGCTAAGTGGGTATAGTAGTATGTGCAATATTCCAAATCTGTGTCATAATTTCAGTTACAAATTTGATGACCTCATGAGCATTACATTTTTTCAATGATGGTACTTTGTTAACCCACCTGTGTATCTGTGGATTTTCTAGTTTTTGACATCCCCGAGCCTTCAGACTAATAAAAAATGCTATCATTAGAAAAAAACTCACCCGTATCAAAGTAAGCTTTGTTGCAGATTAAAAAGGGTAATGTTCATCCCCCTAACGTTTAAGGTGTGATGTGTTTGTAAGGAGGTGTTAAACTGTCTACACATGTAGTTTCCAAATTATTATTTTATTATTTTACAATGCATGACTTTTACTAAAAGCTGTTACTTAACTTTGTTTTTTTCAACTTCTTTTTTAAAGTTATGAATGTCATCTTGGTGGTGGATTTCCTTTTTATATTTCATTTGAGAATACTCTGTCTTTTTATTTATTTTGTAATAAAATTTATACTTATGATTTTGATAAATTGTACTTTGGGACTTATTTCTGTTTCTTTTCTTGGGATGTTTTGTTTTCTAAGCATTGTTTAACATTTGTCCTTAAAATCTCAAACATCCTGATGGTTATTGAATGTTTGAGATTTTATACAAATAAAAGATATTTAGTATCCTTATAACCTGTTTGCTTTTGTTCAATGAAGACATTTTATGTGTATTGAAATATTAACCATTAGAAGATAAAAATGTAAAAATATGTAACTATTCTTGGCTCATAGATGGGGGATGAGCAACATGGGCATGTGTCCAAAGGCAATTCAGATCAATACACTCCTCTTGTATTGTCATTGTCCGTTTCAGAAGTTGTCTTGTAGCTGCTGATATATATAATTATCTGCTCCCTTTCACTTGCTTTAAGAATATGTCTTCCTAGGATTCCAAAGACCAAACTAACTAGAAGCCTTTGAATCTATGCCATTCTTGCAGCACTGACAACTCTAGGCAGTGTTAACCTTGACAAAAAACCTAACTTTGGATAGAAAAGTCAAAAATACACAGCTACTGCATATGGCCCCATTTGGCTGATTCATAAAGATGGCAGCATATTATGGTAAAGAAAGACTTGGAATACAATTCATTGTTGTATTTGCTACTATTAAACACATTCTCATTATACCCTTTTTTCCTACACTGAAAATCTTGTTCTTTTCCTACTCACCCTGCACCAATGATATCCTCATTGTGAGCCAGACTAAGGAGAGAAGCATGTTTTGAGATTGTGAATATGACACATAAACATGAGTAATCCATTATGCAAACTAAATTATTTCCTTCTTAGGATCAAAAATGCGATAGTTAATCAATCAGCATATGTGTGCTATCCAAGATCAGTACATGCAGGCACAAATGTTAAAGTACAAGAAAGTGTCTTCATATACATGAGTTAAATTAAGCCACTTCTGCTTCTAAGGGAAAACTAGTTAATAAATAGCTCTATTTGGATTATTTAAAAAAAAGGATGTATTTGCTCCAGTTACATTTACCAAATGAAAAACCTGGACAGTGTTTTATAAGTCTGTGCCATCAGGCCCTTTGGAAGAGATGCCAGAAGAAGGTCCTAACTGACAACATGAAATAAAGTGAAGAACATGTCATTTTCAAAATACGTTTGGGGAATTTAAAACCAAACAAAAACTGAACATTTTGGCCACTCTCACTTCTCCAGTAAATTGCTTTCAAAAGAGAAATGCATATAATAAAAGAACACCATACCTCATTTGCAAAACCGTTGGACTCATGATAGTTTTGTCCTGGTTAGGAATTAATGGCATTATTAACTGTATTATGCATTAGTTCAGTTGCCCTTATTTGTGATGTTTATTTTGTAGTTTTTGTAACCTCTTTATCAAAGGTTCTAATAATTTTAGAGCTCACTGTGTGTGTTTATGTGTAGTTTGACCTGGTAGTGCTAGGGTGTATTATACGTCCCACAGTATAAACAGAGGATAATTAGCTTTTACAGAGATTACATTGAACATCCAGCACATAAGACTTGCCTTTTAAATCATATATATCTGTAATTGTCTCCACATTACATTTTCCTCATGTTATGTAGCCTGCATACATAACTCATTCCTGTTTTAGATCTTGTGCTCAGTGAGCCCTGTTAGCACCTAGACTTAAAAGCCTGAAGAGATGTTACACCAAAATGAAGAAGCAGTTTGTTTTTCCACTCTGGAGAGAAAACATAAAAACTGTATCCAATATTAGGGGGTAAATTTGTTGTAGGAATGACAGCTACAGTATGTGAAACTTGTTTAATCCACATGCACTAACAGGAGTTCAGATAAAGTATTGCTTTGCTTGTTTTATTAAATTAGTGACGTTTAGACCAAATACATCAATCAAATTATAATTGCCTTAAATGAGAACTGTAATGTAATTAATTAGAACTGTAAATGTGCAACAGTGTGCATGAAAAGCCATATAGCATCCTCAGGGTGTATGCCTATCAGGTTATGGTGAAGATGTAGTTTTTTTGAACTGTAGTATGTAATCATGGTCCTGGTAGTTTAAAGGCATCTACTAACATTCAGATGTACAGGTTCCAAGACTAATAATTGAGCTTGTGTCCCAGTGTACAGATACCTCCATATTCTCTGAGAATACCTGACTCCTCTCATGCAAAACACTAGCAGATACCCAGATTGGTACACTGTCTCCACAGTTTCTTATTGCAAACTTGAATATGTGCCAGCTGTGTATATATCAGCTAACAGATGTGGTAAATAATAATTCAAGGTTAGAGAACACTCTCTCCACCAGTGTGTGAAAAAAGAGTTGGAAACCAGTTATGAAATCAACACTTAACTTGGAACCATTTGCAGTATGCATACAGATATTTCATGTTGCACACTAAAAAGGAAAATCATTCCTGGTAATAAAAAAAGAGAGTGCCACCACATTATAATACATAAACCACCAGGAAGACATAAAATCTATAGGTCTCTGTCTATTCTGTTAGGTCATCCAGCCAACAGATGTTTATGTGACTTTGTACAAGGAGAAAAAAAAAACACTTATGTTTCATTTAATCAGAAAGGACTGAGAGCAGTATTATGTACGTTACATGCAGCACATCTGGATTTTTACAGATGCAGTATAAATAAATTAATTTACATCTGTCTCTTAGAGCATCACACACATTTCTACAAAACTTTGCAGTTATTTCTGTTATAGTCTAAATTAGAATATAGGCTAATATAATTTAGATTTTCTATATGTAAATTTTTTATATGTAAATATCTAGAAAAAAATAAAAACTGAGACCATCTTGGTAAAAGTTGCCATTATAAGCTGAAATAATACTAAATTAATAGTGCTCGATGGCAGTAAGTCAGTTAAATGTCTTATTGAAATTGCTCAGAAGGAAAGACACTTTATTTAGAATCTGTGTTTTCATTCACTCTTCACTGCTTATCTGGGACCAGGTCGTGGGGGAAATCATCTTACCAATGATGCCCATACATCCTTTCCCCAGTCACATTTGCCAACTCATTATGGGATCCCAAGCTGTTGCCAACCCATCTCAGAGACATAATCCTCTTCAGCAAGGCCTTCAATCTTGCTGCTGGTTTTTAAATCACGACATCAGTATGCTCCCACCTATTTATCTGAATTTATGTGTTATACATCAGTCATCCAGAGAGCTTAGATCAACTGGTCAGTTGTCTTTTGTGGTCACTCGTACTAAGTGCAAAAGTATGGGGAACAGGGCTTTTGCAGCTGCTGCACCACAGCTGTGGAATTCTTTACCTTATTACATTAAGGAGTCACCTTCCACTAAACTGTTTAAAATTAGACTGAAGATACATTTCTGTTTTCTAGCTTTCCATGACCTTCAATGATACAGATGGTTCCCTCCTCTTAGTTTGTTTGTTTTGAATTTACTGCTTGTTATATTGTGTTTAATTGTATTCTATTTATTTTATGTATGTGTATTGTGTGTTTTAATGTAAAGCACTTTGGCTACAGTATTACTGATGTTGTTTTAAGTGTGCTTTATAAATACAGTGCATCAGGAAAGTATTCAAGGCACATCACTTTTTCCACATTTTGTTATGTTACAGCCTTATTCCAAAATGGATTCATTTTTTCCCTCAGAATTCTACACACAACACCCCATAATGACAACGTGAAAAAGGTTTACTTGAGGTTTTTTGCAAATTTATTAAAAATAAAAAAACTGAGAAATCACATGTACATAAGTATTCACAGCCTTTGCTCAATATTTTGTTGATGCACCTTTGGCAGCAATTACAGCCTCAAGTCTTTTTGAATATGATGCCACAAGCTTGGCACACCTATCCTTGGCCAGTTTCACCCATTCTTCTTTGCAGCACCTCTCAAGCTCCATCAGGTTGGATGGGAAGTGTTGGTGCACAGCCATTTTGAGATCTCTCCAGAGATGTTCAATCGGATTCAAGTCTAGGCTCTGGCTTGGCCACTAAAGGACATTCACAGAGTTGTCCTGAAACCACTCCTTTGATATCTTGGCTGTGTGCTTAGGGTCGTTATCCTGCTGAAAGATGAACCGTCGGCCCAGTCTGAGGTCAAGAGCGCTCTGGAGCAGGTTTTCATCCAGGATGTCTCTGTACATTGCTGCACTCATCTTTCCCTTTATCCTGACTAGTCTCCCAGTTCCTACCACTGAAAAACATCCCCACAGCATGATACTGCCACCACCATGCTTCACTGTAGGGATGGTATTGGCCTGGTGATGAGCGGTGCCTGGTTTCCCCCAAATGTGACGCCTGGCATTCACACCAAAGAGTTCAATCTTTGTCTCATCAGACCAGAGAATTTTGTTTCTCATGGTCTGAGAGTCCTTCAGGTGCCTTTTGGCAAACTCCAGGCGGGCTGCCATGTGCCTTTTACTAAGGAGTGGCTTCCGCCTGGCCACTCTACCATACAGGCCTGATTGGTGGATTGCTGCAGAGATGGTTGTCCTTCTGGAAGGTTCTCCTCTCTCCACTTAAGACCTCTGGAGCTCTGACAGAGTGACCATTGGGTTCTTGGTCACCTCCCTAACTAAGGCCCTTCTCCCCCGATCGCTAAGTTTAGATGGCCGGCCAACTCTAGGAAGAGTCCTGGTGGTTTTGAACTTCTTCCACTTACGGATGATGGAGGCCACTGTGCTCAACAGGACCTTCAAAGCAGCAGAAATTTTTCTGTAACCTTCCCCAGATTTGTGCCTCAAGACAATCCTGTCTCGGAGGTCTACAGACAATTCCTTTGACTTCATGCTTGGTTTGTGCTCTGACATGAAATGTCAACTGTGGGACCTTATATAGACAGGTGTGTGCCTTTCCAAATCATGTCCAATCAACTGAATTTACCACAGGTGGACTCCAATTAAGCTGCAGAAACATCTCAAGGATGATCAGGGGAAACAGGATGCACCAGAGCTCAATTTTGAGCTTCATGGCAGAATAAGGCTGTAACATAATAAAATGTGGATAAAGAGATGCGCTGAGAATACTTTCCGGATGCACTGTAAATTCACATTGACGTTGACCTTGCTTCTTCTCAATCTGAGGTTCCTTGACTAGGCAGGCGGGAGTATCATTTTCAGTACCCTGGCATAAGCTTTCTCAAGGAGGTGGAGGAATGTGATCCTTGATCGCTAGAACAAACACCTTTTGGTCCCCCTTTTTAAAAAGGGGGACCACCACCCCGGTCTGGAACTACTCCCAACAACCATGCAACAATGGTGTGTCAGCCATGACAGACCAACAATTTCCAGAGCCCTCGTCATTTCTGGGTGGATTTCATCCACCACTGTAACCTTACCACTACAGAGTTGCTAAAATACCTCAGTGACCTCCCCAAGGGAAATCGCCACTGATCCCCTATCAGCATCTAGCTCAGCCTTCTTCACAGAGGGCATGTCTGTTGGGTTCAGGAACTCCTCAAAGTGTTCATTCCACCAGCAGATTACATCCTCAGTGTGGGTCAGCCCTACCTTCACCTTCTGAGTTGCCTGATGGTTTGCCAGAACCTGTTTGAGCATAATCTGTTTTCATGGTCTCTCTGGACACCTCCCACACTGAGGTTTTGCTTCTCTGACCACTAAGGTCACAGGCGTTTTAGTCTGTTAGTACCCGTCTGCTGCTTTGGGAGTTTCCCATGTTAACCATACATGGAGGACCTTCTGGAGGCCCAGCTTCTTCAGCCTGATGACATCCCTCAACTGTGGCATCCACCATTGTGTCCTTCAATTGCCACCACAAAAGGCACCAGCTCCCCCTTGGCTGCAGGGAAGGCTGTTTCAGAGTTAGAAGCTAAGTCTTCTGGACAGGGGCCTCCACCAGACATTATTAGTCCAACTTCACTACTTGCTTAAGATTTCCGGGTCCATCCTGGTGGCTACCTATGTTGTACTCAGTTGACGGCTCTGCCCCGTTCTTCGCCCGAGTGTCAAGAATATGATGCCACAGATCTAACAATATGATTATAAAATCGATCATAGATCTTCAGTTTAAGATGCTGTGGTATCAAGTACACTTGTGAGCTACAGGAGGTTATATCTCCTTGTTATTATATTTACATGCACTATATAAAAGTTCTGTCAGTTTGAGCATTACACGAAAACCACCTCACCTATTTCTGCAAAACGTTGCAGTTGTCTCTGATACAATCTAATTTTGTAATTTTTTTATATATATATATATATATAAATGTTTATAAAAAAAATTAAAAACTGACAGATCCTCACTAAAAGTTGCCAGTTTTGCTGGACATTTTAACCTCAGTATCTAAAGAACATAACATGAAACACTAGCAGGCAGTGTAGTGTAGTTGTTAATGCTTTGGACTTGAAACCCTGAGATTGTGGGTTCAAATTCTGCTAATGACACTGTGTGACCATGAGTCACTTGTATGTCACTTTTATATCCACCTGTGCTCCCAATTGGAAAACCAACAGAAATGTAACCAATTGTATTGTAAATGTTGCAAGTCGCCTTGGATAAAGACGTCAGACAAATATGTAAGTGAAACTGATATAGTTTATACCTCAAAAGAATTAGGAAAGATTGCGTACCAAAGCAATGTCAATTTCAGTTGTTTATGTTAATCACAATAATTAATGAGAATTTTTAAATATTTATGCATGTTGAGTAAAACAAGATTTTTACCTTCTCAATAACTTTTTATGGGTGATTGTATCAAAAATGTGTTCCCTCTTTCTGAATGCTTTTTTATGACAAACAAAAAGTCATATTCAGCTTTTGTCAAGGGCAATTACTGACCAAGCAAATGATGACAATGTACAGGCTTGATCTGGAATAACAAAAGTCTTGAGATAGCGTGAAGTTTTGCAAGGAGCACTGCTCAGAGAGGAGGAGGAGGATTAGAAGGGCATGTGTGTCGCTTTATCCTCATTTTTGTCTCCACAATCAAGTTGTTTGATACAATTGAGGTGCATTTTACACGGAATATAACATTTCAGTGTTATTACTGAACTATTGAGTTAATCATTACTGTTCTATGGACTGTTATTTGCTGAAAACAATTGCATTTAATTTCACAATAAAATTTCTTATGGGCTTATAAGCACTAAATGCTAAATAATAATTAAAAAAAATACTTGTCTTTCTGTCCCGAGGGTGTCATAAGTGTTATCTGCTTTTTATTTATTTTGCCCACGTAACATACTTGTTACCTTCCATCCGGTTGAAGCTGGCTAGAACAGCTAGTATCACAACAGGATATAAAAGTATACAACAATGACTACAGTATCTAACTTATTTACATGTCCTTAAGATGTCTGAGTGAATTAGAGTTCTTGGGAAAAGCCAATGCAGGTACTAGTAAAATGTGCAGACTCCACTCCAACCATGACCAACTCAGGATTTGAAGTTACAGTACTGTAGAAAAAGTGTTAGGCATAGCAAAGCATCTTGCTTGCTTCTGTATCTCCAAGGTATTCCCAGACTGCCTATGTAATGTTGAAATCAGGCACTGTGGATGCTATACAGTCTACTGCAGAACTCTGTTCCTGTTTTGCTAAAAATGGTTATTTATGATCTTGGTAGTTTCTTTAGGGTCAGAGTTCTACTGCAGAAAGAAGTGTGGAATCGTTAGACACCTTCCTGATGCTACTGTATGATGGTTGAAAATCGGCTTGAACCTCTCAGAATTGTGAATTCCACTAATTCCTAATACATTACTGATTGCCTAAATTAATCCCTAAATTTGCAGGGAGCCTTTGCTGTAGACTCATCCATTTAGCACTCTACAATGTTTCTGGAGAAAAACTTCCTTGTTTTGTGTTTCAGTCAAATCTCATAATTTAACTTGACAGTCCAAAGCACTTGCTGCCATTTTTCAGTACCCCAGTCCTTGTGTATTTGTATGTAGGTAACTTATTAGGGTTTATTTCTACCTTGGAAGAATGCATTTTTGGCAGCAACTCTCCCATGAAGACCATTTTTGACAAGACTTCTCCAGACTTTTGAAGGTTGTACTTGAAGTTCCAATGGTTTCTGTGAGTAAAGAGATGACTGCACTGTTGGACTACTTTTGACTTTAAAGTGATGTCAGATTGGTGTAGCTCTTACCTTCTGCATTCAGATTCTGTGGCTTTGGCTGTTTTTTGTGCTTCAAAATAGCTCAGACAGCACCTTTTTAAACTCCTGTCTACCAACAAGAGATGCCAATGCTGGATGACCACCTTGTGTATTATTATTACACTCAATCTTCCCATGTTTAAAGAAATAATTTGAAAATTAAACTGTTGTATCTTCCACTCTTTCATCTTTTAATTTACTTCATCTAACCCTGTTTCAGTCAGTCAGTCATTGTCCAACCCACTATATCCTAACACAGGATCATGGGGGGTCTGCTGGAGCTAATCCCAGCCAGTACAGGGTACAAGGCAGGAACAAACCCCAGGCAGGGCGCCAGCCCACCACAGGACACACACACCCACACACCAAGCACACACTAAGGACGATTTAGGAAAGCCAGTCCACCTAACCTGCATGTCTTTGGACTCTGGGAGGAAACTGGAGACATGGGGAGAACATGCAAAGTCCACGCAGGGAGGACCCGGGAAGTGAACCCAGGTCTCCTTACTGCAAAGCAGCAGCACTACCCACTGCGCCACCATGGCACCAGCCCTGTTTCAGTTTTCAGTTAATCAATTTGGTTCAATCAATCAGTTATGTAATTGATTTTTATCACCTATATGTTATCTTTGTTCTTTCATGCACTGGGCCATTTTTTATCTGAAAGTAGTTCTATTACTTAATATGGTATTTTATTTTACAAAAACATACATTAATGTAATTTTTTGTAACATGAATGTTTCCATATCTGAAATGTGCTCTTTTCTACTGACACACTAATGCAGAAGACAAAAATAATTATCTAAGACATAATTAGTTTACATTTCTAGAGTTTTGCTTAACTTCAGAGAGCTGTGAGGTAAAAGTGCTAAGCACTGTGTCACTGTATTGCCAATATTCTTTTCATCAGATATTTAGTTGAATCACCTTTTGCCACACATATTTTTGATGTGTCTACTTATAAGGGAGTTTGAGATCTTCTAGTAGCTACAGGGAGCCTTAATGAAGTACTAAATGATTTGGAGAATACTATAGTGAGAGAAACCCTGCTAAATTCAAAATACTCTTAATTGTCCATATTTACTTAAGTGCTCAAGAAATTAATAGTGTTTATTATAGCTTAAAGACTATAGTGGGAAAATTCATGAAAACAACTTAAACAAGTGTACAGTACAGTCAACATGGGCTTAGATGGGTGAGGTCATATTTTGTAAATACACTGAGATGCTAGTTTATTATGTACACCTATTTGGGGAGTAGTGCAAATTAATTGGGGCATGGATTATGTAAGATGTTGAATATATTGTTTAGGAATATTGCACCACACAGTAATTACTACATTGTGCATTTGCTACAAATTTGATGGCCACATAGTCTTGCCGTGAACAGCTCCTTTCACCTCATCCTAAAGGTTGATATCAAGGGACTGTGTAAGTCACTGAAGCAATTAAAACTTGTCATGTTTCCAGAACCATTCAATAACAAATATATGCCTTATGCCATGTTTATCAGAGTGTGGACGAGCTCTAGCTCTCATACTGTATGTTAGTCATATAATTTTCAAATATGATATAGTTCTAGTTCCCATATACATACATACATACATGCCATGTAGCATACTGAAAACAATATAGTTACAGAAAGGGGCAGATTCTGAGAAAACCTCCAGAAAGACTAAAAAAAAAAAAGAAGAAGAGGAGTGCATGTGATGGAAAGAGCAGGGATGTGTAATGCAATACTGTAATGCAAGGTATTTCATCAATAAATATAGCATTCAAGAAAAGATTTTGTATTGTTATACTTTTTTTGCCCTTTAGTAGTTGGACTAGTGAGACTATGCTCTGTGTAGCATTCAGTATAGAATATAGAGATTAATTATCTGAAGTTCTGAGAGAAGAGAACAAAGAACTATAATGTAGATTTTGTGTGAGGAAGTTTAGAAATTAATCTGGAAATTTTCATCTGCTTTTGTGATTGTGAGGTCTCTTTCAGTAGAGTAAATTGTTAGGAGTTGTTAGAAATAATTAATAAAAAGGGGCTGGAGAAACGGGAGCATTGTTTTCAGCAGGCAGTTGGTTGGGACAGAATAAAATGGTAAATTTGTTCAAAATGAGGTGATGAATGAATGCAAGTAGCAGGTGGGCTGTAGAAGGACTTTGAATATGATTTGTAAAAGAATATTAGGATTTTACACTCTGATGTAGTGCATGTTGTAATTATTTAGGGTTATAACATGAAGAGCAATAACATGACTTAGTTTTGAGTTTGCAGAAAGTCAATAAAAGATGAAAGAAGTTACATAGTTTAACGGAGAATATGGAAAAAACCAGCAGATGCAACAATTTTGTTTGCGTTTGCTCAGTTGTAACCACAAAAGAGTCATGTAATTCCCGAAGATAGGGCAGTGGCATCCTGTGTAGTATAGAATGGTTTAGAGTCATGGGTATTTAAGAATTGTGAACTATGCCAGTTTGAGTTTTTAGGTATGTGGATTTAAATTATCATGGATTTGATGATTTGATAGGTAGTACATTTAAGATAAACAAGTATATCAAACATTAATTAGACAAATAACTTCCTTAGAAATTCAAACCCCATGCTTCAGCAAAAGAAAAACTGATTCTTGACACATTCTAAATCAGTGAGAGAAAAGCACTAATGGATAGACATCAGATATAATCTTACAGAATATAGTTGTTAAGAAGATTCATAGGTTTATGGGAGCTCAAAATACATTTATCCTGTAGAAATGTGTGAGTGCACAAGTATCAGCTAGTAATGAGTAGGAAGTCTCTACATCTTGAAGCTAACATAGAACAAACTATTGTAAGTTTAAGTGCAGGAGATTAAAGTGTGCTCTGCACCTTTAGCTGCCAGTTGACTAAGAACTTGTATAGGGTGAGCCAAAGAGAAGTACCACATTTCAAACATTTATTCTCCAAAAATGCTACAAGATAAAATACATTTTAATTACGACACAAGAAAGGATATACAAAACAGATTTTTTAAAAAGTTATGTCAAGATGGTGGCCATCATTAGCAATACACTGTTCGAGACGATTTCTGAATGCTTGCATGACTCGTTTGGCCATTTCAAGGGGAATATCAGCTGTTTCATGGCAAACCGCATCCTTGAGGACTTCAAGGTTTTGAGGTCAGTGTGTGTATGCCTTCACTTGAGGTAGCCACACAAGAAGAAATAGCACAGAGCAATCAGCTTCCCTGGAAACATCTCCCACAAAACTTGCATGGATCTAGTTGGGGCCACAAAAGGTTCTCTAGCATTTCAATGTAACATTCTGAAGTGATGGTGACCGTTGCTCTCCCCCACCTCAAAAAATTAAGGGCATACAATCACAAATTCTGCAACGGTGCACCAAACTGTAGCATGCTCACTGTGCAGGAGTCTCTGATGAAGTTCACGAGGGTTGGTTTTATCTTAATAATGAAAGATTTGCTTATTTATGCAACCATTCAAATGGAAATGTGCCTCATCGCTGAACATGATGAACAGTTTGCAGAATGTTCACACACAACTCTCCGTGGCTCTCCCAGTCTCTTTCAGTGAGTTCCTGCACTATCATCCTTTTGTATTGCTGGAAATTAAGGTCCTCATGCAAAATCTTCCTCAAAGACATGTTGGAAATGCCTAAGGCAGAAACATGTTTGCACAGCCCAGAATTTTTTGCACAGCCATTTTTTCCCCCCAAAAAAATATGAATACTATAAGTAACTTTGGGTTTATGAGATGAACTGACATATGTGAAAAACATAAGAATCATGTAAACACACTTGGTTGAATGGTATTGTATGAGTAAAAACAAAAACAGCTACCTCAAAATATTCTTAGAGAAGTCTGCCCAGGGCAGTAGCTGTGATCTATTATGTACTAGAGCTGAGCAATAAAGATTTAGACAGCAGTTTATTGTTTTACAAATTTCACAGGCTTTACATGTGTTTTTTTTCCATTCATAGTAGGCCACCAAAGTGTTTCCTGACATGTCTTGGCATAACATGACTACTTCACCCCACACTGTCAAAGGCAGATTCACAATGTTTAGTCGTGTGCTGTCTTCAGTGTATATTTCAGGAAGAGCAATAGAGAGGCTGAAAGAATCCTGTTCAGTATCACTGTTCTTACACATTATCATTAATCTAATACTATTTTCACATGCTTGGTAATAAATAAAATTTGACACCTGCAAACAAGTTTAATCTAGGTACATATACATAAAAGCAATATATTAAAATAAAATATATTTCTTTGATATGTACACCATAATCATAAAATTACATTCTCACTTGTAACACTGCACTCAAAACAATGCAAAGTCCTGAATTTAATTTCACAGCATATTGTCAAGTTATTTAGCCATTTTCATAGATTTTGTGATCTTATGGTCCAGCCAGTATTTAAATATTTATATCCAAGCACTTTATATATAAATAATAATAATAATATTCCTAAAGATGAAGATTGGCAACCTTCTAGAAAAAAAAAAAACCTATATATTTTTTGTTAATTATAATAAAAACATGGTTTCCAGCTAATATGTAAACATATGCAAGCTAGCCCATTATAAATGATAATTTCTAAAAAATTATGAAAGATAATGTTTTAATTAAAACTGTCCATGTAATTTCTACACTACTCTTTATCCCTGTACACTCACTGGCAAGATGTAAGCAGTCTTTGACATTTTGCACACATTGTTATGATTTCTCTTAAAACTGCAATACAAAACTAAAATAGGGTTAGCTAAATAAAGATATATAATACAAATCTGAAAAGATTCCTTTATATTTATATGTGCAGGTCATACACTTTTAAGTTAGTAAAACCTTCTTTTCTAATCAAGAGTCAGCATGACAAAAATGAAACATTTCTCATATTTTTAAGTTATTTCGGTTATTACAGTTAACATGGGCCTCATGCAATTTTTATTTTTTTCTGTCAAATTTTAGACGTTGTTATTTTTCACTTTCACCTAGGTATTATTTTAATCCAGAAGGGGAATTTAAAAATGGATAAAATGCAACCTAAGATAAAGGGTCCAAATCTAAAATGTTGCCTTTAGACAAAAGCTTATGAATAGCTATATGTATTTTTGGTGTGTGTCTTCATAAGGCTGCTCCAATATCATATCAGATAAGTGATCTTCCAGTTCATGTAGAAGCAAGGTACTGCACCTCAACATCTTAACAGTGGAAATCTAATACGAAATTAACTCTGAATATCAGAATTCTACTTAAACTACTTAAAATATATATTTTAACGTTAAGGTTAATGAATCATAAATGGGCTTAAACATAATCTCCACTAATATCAAAAATAACAAATCTCTGGACATGATTAGCTAAAGAGGGCAGAGACCAATTACATTTTTTTGCCCTGTTTTTATAACAAAATTTACAGGTATTTTTGACATGTCCCTTTTGGAAAATTGCATACTATCAAATATAAACAAGCACAAATTTCTGAAAAAGCTCAAAAAACGTACATCTATGGCTGAAGTCATGTTAGTTTGTCATCATCGTTTCATCATCATCTATGATTTGAACTATATACAGTACAGTATATTCACTTGCTACATCTAATTTAATATTTGTAACTTCACTTAATAAAGAGGTGCTGAAAGTGACTGGTAATGGAAGCGTATCTGTGGTTAATGGACCATTTCAAGTTAAGAGTGCATCACGTAATGGAGGACATTAGTGGAAATTAGGTAAAAGTGCATGCATTTAGGACTAAGGCCAGGAAGCACTTACAGGTGCATCTCAATAAATTAGAATTTCATTGAAAAGTTAATTTATTTCAACAATTCAATTGAAAAAGTGAAACTCATATATAGATTCATTACACACAGAGTGATATATTTCTTATCATTTTGCTGATTATGGCTTACAGGTAATGAAAACTGAAAATTCAATATCTCAGAAAATTAGAATATTACATAAGGCCAATAAAAAAATGAGATTTTTAATACAGAAATGTTGGCCTACTGAAAAGTATGTCCATGTATGCAGTCAATACTTGGTCGGGGCTCCTTTTGCATGAATTACTGCATCAGTGTGGCATGGCATGGAGGTGATCAGCCTGCGTCACTGCTGAGGTGTTACGGAAGCCGAGGGTGCTTTGACAGTGGCCTTCAGCTCGTCTGCATTGTTGGGTCTGGTGTCTCTCGTGTTCCTCTTGACAATACCCCATAGGTTAGGCAAATTTGCTGGCCAATCAAGCAAAGTGATGCCATGGTCATTAAACCAGGTATTGGTACTTTTGGCAGTGTGGACAGGTGCCAAGTCCTACTGGAAAATGAAATCACCATCTCCATAAAGCTTGTCATCAGAGGGAAGCATGAAGTGCTCTAAAATTTCCTGGTAGATGGCTGTACTGACTATGGACTTGATAAAACACAGTGGTCCAACACCAGCAGATGACATGGTTCCCCAAATCATCACTGACTGTGGAAACTTCAAACTGGACCTCAAGCAGCTTGGATTCTGTGCCTCTCCACTCTTCCTCCAGACTCTGGGACTTTGATTTCAAAATGAAATGCAAAATTTACTTTCATGTGAAAAGATGACTTTGAACCACCATCCAGTCTGTTTTCTCCTTAGCCCAGGTAAGATGCTTCTGACGTCTCTAGTTCAGGAGTGGCTTAACACAAGGAATGTGACAGTTGTAGCCCATGTCCTAGATACGTCTGTCTGTGATGTTTCTTGAAGCACTGACTCCAGCCATAGTCCACTTCTTGTGAATCTCCCCCAAATTCTTAAATGGGCTGTGCTTCACAATCCTCTTGAGGCTGCAGTTATCCCTGTTGTTTGTGAACTTTTTTTTGCTACACATTTTCCTTCCATTGAACTTTTTATTAATATGCTTACAGCACTCTGTGAACAGCCAACTTCTTTAGCATTGTCCTTTTGTGGCTAACCCCCCATGTGTGGAGGGTGTCATTGGCTGTCTTCTAGACAACTGTCAAGTCAGTAGTCTTCCCTATGATTGTGTGGCCTGCTGAACCAGACTGAGAGACCATTTAAAGGGTCAGGACAATTTTGCAGGTGTTTTGGGTAAATTAGCTGAGTGGAGTGTGACACCATGAGTCTTCAATGTGAACCTCTTCACAATATTCTAATTTTCTGAGATACTGAATTTTGTGTTTTTGTTAGCTATAAGCCATAATCAGCAAAATGAAAAGAAACAAACACTTGAAATATATCATTCTGTGTAATAAATCTATATAATACATGAGTTTCACTTTTTGAATTGAATTACTAAAATAAGTTAACTTTTCGAAGATATTCTAATTTATTGAGATGCAGCTGTATTTACTCGGAGGGTTGTGGGAATCTGGAGAAAACTGCCAAGATATGTTGTTGAATCAGAAAACTTGACTACCTTTAAGAAATATCTGGATAAGATAATGGAGGAGCTTAACATAGCAAAACAAATGAGCTTGATGGATTAAATGTTTGTCCTTTTGTTTGTCAAATGTTGTTCTTAATGTTGTTTAAAAAAACTTTAATTACCATACATTGCCATTAGCCATCACTGTTATAAAAAAGCAAAAAAAGTCAGGTCCTATAGTTTTAGTAACAATTTTTATTTTCACACAGTATTCAATAAATTTAATAAGGTGAATATACATTTATTTGATTTGTGGCTTCACATAATTTATGTGTTCCACTTATTGTACTGTGCAAACACTTTTACCATCCAAAAAAGTCCTTTTAAAGCTACTTAACTAGGCAGTAAAGATTTATTTGCTTGTTAAAACAGCACATAATATTAAATTGATACCATAAAAAAACAAGAAATGTTGTGTTTTTAAAACAAGTCATTATTTGAAATGCTGCATTGACATTCTGATGTAATTGTTGTATATTTTTTTCAAGTAGTCCTGTGTTAAATTCTTCCAGGCTTCTTGCAGGTGTTTCTATAACTCTTCTCATGACTATTTTTGGTTCTTTGTTATGTCCAAGTAATCCCACAAACTGTTAGTGTTCCATCGGTAGACTTCCACTCCAAGTAGGTCTTACTCATGCAGGTTTAAACAGCTCTCCTGCATCTTTAGTTGAAATTAACCCCTAGACTATGATAGAGCCAACACCATTCTTCACTTACTATTGCAGACAGGCACTAATGGAGTTCTTCCCAGTTCTTCATTTAACATAAATTTTAAGTTTGGACCCAGTGCTCCACAAGGCATTCTATCATTAGTTGTCACTTTATGGTCTTTTGTGTACTGCAATCACTTCTGTTATATTTCCACTGGAATGCTGTGTGAAACTGTTTATTTTACCTTAGTAACTCAGTCAAAGTATGCACTTAGGTGTCAGATGAGCAATCGCTACACTGGATTTCCATGTGTCTGTGAACAATTAACCTTTATGCACTATTCATAAGGTGAAAAGCTTTTTGGGTGTTTTAGTTTTTCTTCAACTTGCCCAGTTCTTCAATATTCTTTATGATGCCATATGAAGATCATATAACAATACTCAATAGTGCACCATGGGCAAGTCAGAAGTTTCTTTCTTTCTTTTTGGTAGAAAGTAAATATCCCATACCTGCACAGATAACTAGCTGTAACAAAAACTTTGTCATTTGATCTAAGACTTTTGCACAGCACTGTACTGTTGTCAGTCTTTCAGATTTTTTTTTTTACATAACCAGGAATCGCCTGAAAAATGGGAGGATTGATTAATGGAAAGATTACAAAGTTCACATGATTTCCTATATATTAACTTATTTAATCACATAGTCAAAACAACTCTTTGATTGGTTGTCTAGGTTTTTATATGCTTTTCACGTTTTAAAATTTACATTTGTAATTGTTTCCTTAGCATTACATAAGTGATCTCCTAGCACCGGAATCTGTAACATCTTGTAATTCTACTTGTGCTTTTGATTGCAGGGACAGTTATGTAAGTTTCAAAGAGCTACTGCCTGAATAATTAATAAATGTTGTTTTTTTCTGCAATACAAACAACCTGTATTTTATGTAGTGTTTTTGTATTGTTATAACAATTCTAAGGCATTGTACTAAAATGTTTAGACATTATTTGATGATTGAATGCTCAGACTGACACAATATATAAGGTTCTTTTAGACTAAACTCACAGTCCTGTTGCTTAAAGTATAATACCTTGTCCACTAGAGTATGTACAGTGCAGAATTATTTTTAAATGACCTTTTGAACTACAGTATTGACATAACCTCTTAATCCATCAAAAATTGTAGTTCTCCCCTGTCACATATGCCCAATCCTAACTATCATCACTAAGAGTGCCTTATGAATTGTAAGCTGTTGAACCGCTTCAGCTCAGTAAAAACATGCTGCAACATGCATTGCTGGGCAACAAGTTAGATAAAAGTATCAGAAACTGACAGATCAAGACATTTGATATGTAAACTGACAATGAATGAAAACCACTTCATTCAGAATGGTTTATACTCACATTGTGATACACAGTTATTCAGATTATATAATGCCATTTTTACATTGTTATACCTTTTCTACATTTAATGGTCTCTAAAAATTCAAATCAATATCTTTCCCTAATTTTACAAAGTAGTTTGTAATGCTTTACTATTTACAGATATATTGCTATCCAAGCTTGTGCTGTGATGAGTCTGAGTGTTGTAGTCTCCTGTGGTCCCTGTCAAGAATAAAATTGTTAATGCTGAACTGTGCTCCATGAAAAAAGAGTACAGTGCATGAAATAATTGTATAATACATTGAAGATATTAAGACATGAGGGTCAAGATTCAGTAATTCAGTAATGTCATTGCCCTGCTTTAGTGTGAGATCTCATTATTCTTTTTTCTTAATTTGTTTAATGCTTTTGCTAGCTGTATAGGCATTGTCGAATGCTTGATATATATCTAACTGTATCACCTGCTTTTCCTCTTAAACCTGAGTGTTCATGTTTTTGAATTGACAAATTCAATTCACTTCAGTTTTTTTGTATAGCACGATTCACTTAGTGCATGCTCAGTGCACTGTAATTCTGAGCCCAGTTAAATACAAAAAACTCAGTAGTTTTATTTACAGAATAACAGCTGTCATTAAATCCACTTTTCCTCATCAATATGTGTATGTGAGTTTTAGTTTAATATGATAATTTAATGTTGGTACTTTATTAAAGACTGTGTTCAGTTTCTTGCCCAGTCACTGTATACTTGAAGTTTGCATACTCTTTCCATGCTCACATAGGGGCACTTGAATTGAATCCAGTATAATGAATTGGCACCCCCTTTGGCTACACCGGTTGGTGGCAAGTTGTATGTAGCACTTAACCTGCTACTAATGTGTTTATCCACAGTAGTCCACTGTGATTTTTCACCTTTTCTTTCTTTGCATTGACATAAATACTAAATCCGTTTTGGGTGATTTTGTCTTGAAGGTAAATTACATTTATGATTTATTCTTATGCCTTCCATCATCAACATTTCTTTATCTTCATTAAAACAGTGAAAACTGAGAGATTGAAAGAGCCATGCTACAAGTGTCTTGAAATATTGCTTGTTCAGTAGTAAAATTAAATGCAAGCAACAGAGATGTGCATATTTATCCATCTACGTCAGCTGGAAGAAACAACTGTGGTACAAGACAAATTATTATTCTTCAACTTTTTGTTTATAACATTTGTTAAGTTTTTACTTTTTTCTTGTTTGCACTGTGCACAACAAACCTTTTCTGCCTTCTTTGTTTTTTGCATATATACTTTTTCATTACAGATGAAAATCACTTTATACACTACTGTCAGCCCATAATACAGTAAGTCCTTCCAGTTTGGCTGTGATCCAGTGTTTTTTCTCTCCATTTGGCACAGAAAAAGAAATAATTAAACACAATTAAATCAACAGTATTCCAAATAAAGAATTGTGAATGAAGAAGTGGAAGCTATTTGGCTACCAGTGTCACCACAGCCTGGTCAAGCTCATTTCCACCAGTATATGTTCCGCATACAGAGAAGCAACAGAAGTAGGCCTAGGAACATGCTGAAAAAGATAGGGGAAATAAAATGGCTGTTGGTGATAGTGGAAGAGTGGAATAAAAAAGCCAACCTCTGCTACTTAATTTGCCTGTGTTGTTCTGCACTCCTACTGAGAGCTAGAACATGGCAGACCTCACAAAGGTAGGATTATAAGGCAATTAAGTAATCACAGAAACACAACATCACCTGCATTGAAAATCAGACAAAATTTTAAAGCCAAAAGCCCTTCACTGAAAACGTACCCAAGCTGAAACCAAAAATCTTTTTTTACTTGTTTTCTTAACTGCTTTACCCAGTACTGGGCCAGTGGTGCCCAGTTGGGCTCTTATCCTTAGGTAATGGATGGGTGTTAGGTTTACACTGCTGTTATTCTGCCTTTTTGACGCTTTGATGATATTTTTAAAATTTTGGCTAATCTGAAATACATATTCCATAAAAAAGTAACACTCAGATTTAATGTACACTTTATTTATTTTGCTGTATGTATTTGTTGTGTGTATTGTTATTTTTTATGCTTCTTTTTATTTGAAATACATTTCTTTTTTTTTTTTTTGCCCAGGCTTCAGCTATTCTAGTTTGCATGCTGGGTCCCACAATAGTGGCTTTCATTTAAAGGGTCAAATACAAGAAAATCATCAAATAAAAGAGGATACCAGGCCTGGACATGTTTCACCACAGGTATTGGAACTGTGTCTGATAAACTGTGCTAATCAAAATCTTGCTTCATAGATATATTTTCAATTTTACAGCTGATTTGAATCATGGAGGGAATCCGTGTTTTTACATTTTTCACCTATCTTACCGGCTTTTTCTCCTAGACTTATTATTTTTCAAAGATGATTCACCTAAATGGTAACTTTTATTTTCCTGTTTTTACGTTTATGTATGTTTGTGTGTATATACAGTATATATTTATATATATATATACAGTGTAAATAAGGCGCTATATATAAGCGCCCGACCAGGCACAGATTCAAACTGAGGCACGTGTAAATTGAAACAGAAATCTTTTATTTTTCTCTTTAGCCGTGGGGCACGTCTTCCCCGTATCCCACCGGCCCAACACAGTCCCAAACACTTAAACACAGTTCAAACACTCTTCCCCTGTGGGGCACGTCTTCCCTGTGAACCCCACAGGTATAACACAGTCCCAAAGCACCTTACTTTAAACATAGCAATCCTTCTGCTGGCACCACCACTCCTCTCAGGCAACCTCGTCCTCTTCCTCCCGATTTTGGCACTGAGTGGTGGTTGCTGGCTCTTTTTATGACCCTCCCGGGAGTGCTCCTGGCCTTGCTTACCTGTTCCTAATTGTACTCCCATGTGGGGCCAATGATTAAACCAGCTGGGCTTAACTATCTCTGCCTCGCCCCCTGGTGGCCATCCCAGGTGGGTTGAACTCCATCTCCCATGAAACCCTGCAGGAAACTGAGGCATCATCAAACAGGGAGGCTGCCACCAAGCAGTCCATGGCTGCTCCCCCGGACCATATACAGCAGGGTCATCCCGACCGGGCATGGGACCCGGCTGTCCATTACAACAGTATATATATATATATATATATATATATATATATATATATATATATATATATATATATATATATATATATATATATACACTCACCTAAAGGATTTTTAGGAACACCTGTTCAATTTCTCATTAATGCAATTTTCTAATCAACCAATCACATGGCAGTTGCTTCAATGCATTTTGAGGTGTGGTCCTGGTCAAGACAATCTCCTGAACTCCAAACTGAATGTCAGAATGGGAAAGAAAGGTGATTTAAGCAATTCTGAGCGTGGCATGGTTGTTGGTGCCAGACGAGCCGGTCTGAGTATTTCACAATCTGCTCAGTTACTGAGATTTTCACGCACAACCATTTCTAGGGTTTACAAAGAATGGTGCGAAAAGGGAAAAACATCCAGTATGCGGCAGTCCTGTGGGCGAAAATGCCTTGTTGATGCTAGAGGTCAGAGGAGAATGGGCCGACTGATTCAAGCTGATAGAAGAGCAACTTTGACTGAAATAACCATGTAATGGTGTGGGGGATGTTTTCTTGGCACACTTTAGGCCCCTTAGTGCCAATTGGGCATCGTTTCAATGCCACGGGCTACCTGAGCATTGTTTTTGACCATGTCCATCCCTTCATGACCACCATGTACCCATCCTCTGAACGGGAGCTTCGTGCCCTGGATGTGCATCCCACAAATCTCCATCAACTGCAAGATGCTATCCTATCAATATGGGCCAACATTTCTAAAGAATGCTTTCAGCACCTTGTTGAATCAATGCCACGTAGAATTAAGGCAGTTCTAAAGGCGGTCAAACATCATATACACTTTGTATATGTATGTATGTATGTATGTATGTAGGTATGTATATATATGTATGTATGTATATATATATATATATATATATATATGTGTATGTGTATATATATGTATGTGTATATATATATATATATATGTATGTGTGTGTGTGTGTGTATATATATATGTGTATGTGTATATATATATATATATATATATGGACCCAGTCCATTTAGTGCACAATTACCCCAACAATCACAGTCCTGGCCACAAATGCCTTCTTCGGGCAGCCTCCACACCTCCTCTGTGCTTCGCCCTGTCTCCTCCTGACTCCAGCGCTGAATGAATTGAGACGGCCCTTTTATGCAGTCCCCGAATGAGCACCAGGTGTTCCCGGCATTCCTCGCTTGGCCACACCCCAGCGTGATGGAAGTGCCGGCTGTCCTCCCGGCAGATCTCCGGGTGTCTCCCAAAGTCTTCCCCCCAGCACTTCCTGGTGTGGCGGAAGTGCTGGGGCAACAGGTCCCCAAGGCATTGGGGCACCTCCTGGCGGTGACCACAGGCCCCTACAGGGTAGGGCTTCCATGCCCTCTACCCGTGGCCCCCAGAGCAACCAGGAAGGCGGCCCCCACGTGATCCAGGGTGGGCTTTGACCCTCTTCCGGTCCCTCACGGCGTCCCGGCGGGTCATTGCCCCTGGCATCGCTGACAGTATATATATATGTATGTGTATATATATATATATATATATATATATATATATATATATATATATATATATATATATATATGTATGTGTATATATATATGTATGTGTATATATATATATATATATGTATATATATATATATATATATATATATATATATATATATATATATATAATCACTAATTATTACTAATCACTAATCATCACTTATCACTAATTCTCCAAGTTCCCGTGTAGGTAGAAGGCTGAAATTTGGCAGGCTCATTCCTTACAGGTTCCTTACAAAAGTTGGGCAGGTTTCATTTTGAAATTCTACGTGTAATGGTCATAACTGGAAGCTATTTTTCTACATATACTGTAATGGAGTTAAACTCGAAAGCTGTGGGGGCGGAGTTTCGTGTGACATCATCACGCCTCCCATGTAATCACGTGAACTGTCAACGCAGTACGTAGAAAACCAGGAAGAGCTCCAAAAAGCGTTGAAGAAAACATGCATTATACTGTACAACTAGCAGAATACCCGCGCTTCGCAGCGGAGAAGTAGTGTGTTAAAGAAGGTACGAAAAAGAAAAGGAAAAATTTTAAAAATAACGTAACTTGAGTGTTAATGTAATTGTTTTGTCATTGATATGAGTGTTGTTCTCATATCTATCTATCTATATATATCTCTATCTATCTATCTATATATATATATATATATATATATATATATATATATATACCAGCAGCAGGAGAAGTAGTGTGTTAAAGAAGTTATGAAAAAGAAAAGGAAACATTTTAAAAATAATGTAACATGACTGCATCAGAAAATGTACCACAACGTCTGACACGCCTCCTTTTTACTGTTTCCTCACAGCTTGGATTGCTGCTGTCATATATATACACACACACACACACACACACACACACATACATACATATATGTATGTACGTACGTACGTACGTATGTGTGTGTGTGTGTATATATATATATATATATATATATATATATATATATACACATACATACATATACTTGTGTGTATAGCTTTTATATATGTGTGTGTATACCTTTGGTCACTGAGTGCAAGGGAGAAATAATAAAATATAGTCTATAAGTTATTAAACAGTAAAACATTAACATTTTAAGAAGTACAGGTACATTGAGCACTACTGGAGTGGTTGCGGGTAAACTACATTTTAAAGACTGTGTAACACAACAGGTAAGTAACTAACAGCAGCTAAAATGTATATGGATCATCTCTCGGTAGTAGATCCCTTTTGAAAGGCGCTACATGACGGCTGTGGTATAGAAATTACATTTTCTATGTGAACGTTCAAATTTCTGTCTCTGGTAATGTGCCTTACCGCCATTTAAAGAAAATTAGTTTTGTGTCCTCTGCAGTGTTAAGCGAGAAAGGCTTTAGTTTGGGATAAATGGAAAAAAGGTGTAAAGAAAGGAAAGTTGCCTTTTTCTTTTATATAGTATAGAGAGATGTGTTCGCTGACGTTATGATTGCCTTTTGGGGACAGTCGCGGTGGGTCTTGTGTAGACTGGTGAGACGTCCCCGCCATTAATCGGCTGTGATGGCACTGTCAGTCCTCCACTCGTGTGTGTGTCTTCATAATCTGGGGTAAGGACCTCATAATCGTATATGTGCAAAAGAAAGTGTGAATCGCCTTAATATTATTTTGCCGTGGTGTAGAAAAGGGGTCCCGTGTTTGCACTTGTCTGGGCTATAGCGCAGGGGGAGGATGAAAAAAATTAAAAGTGCTCACTTTGACTTAAGGCAGAAGCGCAGTCAGCATCTCAAAGGCCGGCACAGCTATGCACGCACGCTGGCTGCTCGACTTTTGCAGGGCAGGAGACCACAGTTTTTGCAGACACGTTCATGATATCAAAAGTCTCAGCGCTCTTTGGAGGTCATTCATATATATATATATATATATATATATATATATATATATATATATATATATATATCAAAATACCCTACCGCAGCGGAGAAGTAGTGTGTTAAAGAAGTAATGAAAAAGAAAAGGAAACATTTTAATAATAACCTAACATGATTGACATTGTCATGAGTGTTGCTGTCATATATATGCCTGCTTAAATAAGTCACCCTCGCTTTGCTCTTACTTTATTTACCGTTCATTTAATCATGGGTAAAGGCGGAAAAATTATAAAATGGAAGGAGGATGGCTTTACCAAAACAATTATTGATGGCGAATCGATTATTCATAAAGCTTGAATTGGTGATCTGTTTTTCTGTGTTAACCTCATATTTTGTCATACTTCTTCTCAAACTAAGGTGGTGCGAGGGTAAAATGAATCGGGATGCGCTGATCAATGTAATCGGTGTACCAGGAAATCATGCATTGACAAAAGCTCCCATTTGCTTGTAATGCAAAGTGTGATTAAATGCATTATTTTTAACGTTATGGAGCACATGCATCAAAGCTTCTCAGCTGTGCTTGTGCTAAGAAAAGGAAAGATTTTAAAAATAACGTAACACGATTGTCAATGTAACCTTTTGTAAGTAGTGCCTGGAGGATTCAGTGTGGAGAAACTCTATAGAGACAGCGTGTGTATTAACTTGTGGATTTTTCTGTGAGTATTTGGTGGCAGTCTGACGAAGTTGCTTCGGAAGACGGCATTAGACGCGGAGCTCAGCTCAGAAGCGAGTGAGTGACATATACAACCATATTCATGAGTGCTGCTACTTCGGAAACAAAGCACGGTGTAAACCTAAAGTTTAAATTAAGTTCATAGACAGGCTGCCGCTGGCGTTTGTCATGCCCATGGGTAATGCGGGATACAAGTTTAATGAGAGGACGCAGGATATAAACAAGAGTTTTGATCACTTTGTAACTAAATTAAAATTACAGGTGAAGGGCTGTGCTTATGCAAATTCTGAGAGACTGTGTTTGTGGGGGATTGACAGTTAAGGCGGGTGGGGGAGTCACGTCATCATCTCCCCTCCCATTCACCTCATTTCGCTCTGAGCTGAGCTCCACAGCTAACGCAGTGTTACGGAAGCGACTTTGTGACGCTGCCACCAAATACTCACAGAAAAATCCACAAGTTAATACAGTAATCCCTCCTCCATCTCCGGGGGTTGCGTTCCAGACCCCCCCGCGATATGTGAAAATCCGCGAAGTAGAAACCATATGTTTGTATAGTTATTTGTATATATTTTAAGCCCTTATAAACTCTCCCACACTGTTAACATTATTAGAGCCCTCTAGACATGAAGTAACACCCTTTAGGCAAAAGTTTAAACTGTGCTCCATGACAAGACAGAGATGATAGTTCTTTCTCACAATTAAAAGAATGCAAATATATCTTCTCTTCAGGAGCAGAGAATTTTAGAGAGAGAGAGCGCTCGCAAAGAAAAGCAAACAATCAAAAAATCAATACGTGTGCTTTTAAGTTTGGCGAAGCACCGCAATAAAGCGGAATTTTTCAGAGGAGCGTCAGTATCTTCTAAGCAAACAGCCCCTCTGCTGACATCTCCTCCGTCAGGCGCAGAGAACGTCAGAGAGAGAGAGAGCGAGATTAAAGCAAACAATCTAAAAATCAATAAGTGTGCTTTTGGAAGCACCGCGATAAAGCGGCATTTTTTAGAGGAGCGTCCGTATCCACTAGGCAAACAGCTTCTGTGCAAACAGCACCTCTGCTCACACCCCCTCCGTCAGACGCAGAGAATGTCAGAGAGGGTGAGACAGAGGCAGAGACAAGCAAACAATCGAGCACTGCGCATATCTTATAGCATTGAGGAGTTTTAGTTAATATGTAATACGTACTGGGTAGCTTCTAAGCCATCCGCCAATAGTGTCCCTTGTATGAAATCAACTGGGCAAACAAACTGAGGAAGCATGTACCATAAATTAAAAGACCCATTGTCTGCAGAAATCCGCGAACCAGTGACAAATCCGTGATATATATTTAGATATGCTTACATTTAAAATCCACGATAGAGTCAAGCCGCGAAAGTCGAAGCACGATATAGCGAGGGATTACTGTACACACGCTGTCTCTACAGTTTCTCCACACTGAATCCTCCAGGCACTATTTACAAAAGGTTACATTGACAATCGTGTTACATTATTTTTAAAATGTTTCCTTTTCTTAGCAAAAGCACAGCTGAGAAGCTTCGATGCATGTGCTCCATAAAGCGTTAAAAAATCACGCATTTAATCACACTTTGCATTACAAGCAAAGGGGAACTTCTGTCAATGCATGATTTCCTGGTACACTGATTACATTGATCAGCGCTTCCCGATTCATTTTACCCTTGCACCCCATTGGTTTGAGAAGAAGTATGACAAAATATGAGGTTAACACAGAAAAACAGATCACCAATTGAAGCTTTATGAATAATCGATTCGCCATCAATAATTGTTTGGGTAAAGCCATACTCAGTGTAATCCTCCTTCCATTTTATAATTTTTTCGCCACTAGCCATGATTAAATGAACGGTAAAAAAGTAAGAGCGAAGCGAGGGTGACTGATTCAGGCAGGCAGGCGACAGCTCAATAGCTCGAATTTGGATATAAGTAGGTTCTATTTAGTCGCCAGAAATATCTTTGTTAGGAATAGAAGTTGAATTTAGTCTTTAAATTTCTATGGTAAAGAAAAAGTTATATAATGATGACTAAATTTAACTATATAAAGTCAAAACTTGTATATATAAAGTCAAAACTTGATTATATAAAGTCACTGTCAGAATAAATATATATTTGGGAATGACTTTATATATTCAAGTTTTGACTTTATATATTCTAGCAATGACTTTATATATTCGGGAATGACTTTATATATTCAAGTTTTGACTTTATATATTCTGACGCAGACTTTATATATTCACAAAATCAGTGTATTTGCCTGTTTGGCACCCCATAGTATATGTGTGTGTGTATGTATGTATGTATGTATGTATGTATGTATATATATATATATATATATATATGCCAGCAACACTCATGACAATGACAAAACAATTATATTGTCAATCATGTTACGTTATTATTAAAATGTTTCCTTTTCTTTTTACTTCTCCGCTCCCAAGCGGGTATTTTGCTATATATATATATATATATATATATATATATATATATATATATATATATATATATATATATATATATATATATATATAGATATATATATATATATATATATATATATATATATATATATATATATATATATATATATATATATATATAGATATGGCAACAACACTCATCAATGACAAAACAATTACATTAACAATCATGTTACGTTATTTTTAAGATTTTTCCTTTTCTTTTTCATAACTTCATTAACACATTATTTCACCGCTGCGAAGCGCAAGTATTCTGCTAGTATATATATATGTATGTATATATATATATATATATATGTATGTATATATATGTATGTATATATATATATATATATATATATATATATATATATATATATGTGTATATATATATATATATATGTATGTGTATATATATATATATGTATGTGTATATATATATATATATATGTATATATATATATATATATATACATATATATATATATATATATATATATATATATATATATAGAGTATATATAATCAATCAATCAATCAATCAACATTTATTTATATAGCACATATTCATACAAAAAAATGTAGCTCAAAGTGCTTTACAAAATGAATAGAAAAATAGAAGACACAATAAAAATAAACATAAGTCAACATTAATTAACATAGAATAAGAGTAAGGTCCGATGGCCAGGGTGGACAGAAAAAACAAAAAAAACTCCAAAAGCTGGAGAAAAAAAAAAAATCTGTAGGGGTTCCAGACCAAGAGACCGCCCAGTCCCCTCTGGGCATTCTACCTAACATAAATCATCATATTTTCATGGAAGGACCTGATGATGATGGTCACGTAGACTTCTGGCTTTCAGTCCATCATTGTTGGAGCATCATGATGCTTTGAGTAGGTGGTGGCGCAGGCCGCCACCACAAAGAAACCGGAAAAAGAAACAGAAGAGAGAGTAGGGGTCAGTACGGATATATATATATATATATGTATGTATGTATGTATGTATGTATGTATGTATGTATGTATGTACAGTGGTGTGAAAACTATTTGCCCCTTCCTGATTTCTTATTCTTTTGCATGTTTGTCACACAAAAAGTTTCTGACCATCAAACATATTTAACCATTAGTCAAATATAACACAAGTAAACACAAAATGCAGTTTTTAAATGATGGCTTTTATTATTTAGGGAGAAAAAAAATCCAAACCTACATGGCCCTGTGTGAAAAAGTAATTGCCCCCTGAACCTAATAACTGGTTGGGCCACCCTTAGCAGCAATAACTGCAATCAAGCGTTTGCGATAACTTGCAATGAGTCTTTACAGCTCTGGAGGAATTTTGGCCCACTCATCTTTGCAGAATTGTTGTAATTCAGCTTTATTTGAGGGTTTTCTAGCATGAACCGCCTTTTTAAGGTCATGCCATAGCATCTCAATTGGATTCAGGTCAGGACTTTGACTAGGCCACTCCAAAGTCTTCATTTTGTTTTTCTTCAGCCATTCAGAGGTGGATTTGCTGGTGTGTTTTGGGTCATTGTCCTGTTGCAGCACCCAAGATCGCTTCAGCTTGAGTTGACGAACAGATGGCCGGACATTCTCCTTCAGGATTTTTTGGTAGACAGTAGAATTCATGGTTCCATCTATCACAGCAAGCCTTCCAGGACCTGAAGCAGCAAAACAACCCCAGACCATCACACTACCACCACCATATTTTACTGTTGGTATGATGTTCTTTTCTGAAATGCTGTGTTCCTTTTACGCCAGATGTAACGGGACATTTGCCTTCCAAAAAGTTTAACTTTTGTCTCATCAGTCCACAAGGTATTTTCCCAAAAGTCTTGGCAATCATTGAGATGTTTCTTAGCAAAATTGAGACGAGCCCTAATGTTCTTTTTGCTTAACAGTGGTTTGCATCTTGGAAATCTGCCATGCAGGCCGTTTTTGCCCAGTCTCTTTCTTATGGTGGAGTCTTGAACACTGACCTTAATTGAGACAAGTGAGGCCTGCAGTTCTTTAGACATTGTCCTGGGGTCTTTTGTGACCTCTCGGATGAGTCGTCTCTGCGCTCTTGGGGTAATTTTGGTCGGCCGCCACTCCTGGGAAGGTTCACCACTGTTCCATGTTTTTGCCATTTGTGGATAATGGCTCTCACTGTGGTTCGCTGGAGTCCCAAAGCTTTAGAAATGGCTTTATAACCTTTACCAGACTGATAGATCTCAATTACTTCTGTTCTCATTTGTTCCTGAATTTCTTTGGATCTTGGCATGATGTCTAGCTTTTGAGGTGCTTTTGGTCTACTTCTCTGTGTCAGGCAGCTCCTATTTAAGTGATTTCTTGATTAAAACAGGTGTGGCAGTAATCAGGCCTGGGGGTGGTTACGGAAATTGAACTCAGGTGTGATACACCACAGTTAGGTTATTTTTAACAAGGGGCAATTACTTTTTCACACAGGGCCATGTAGGTTTGGATTTTTTCTCCCTAAATAATAAAACCATCATTTAAAAACTGCATTTTGTGTTTACTTGTGTTATATTTGACTAATGGTTAAATGTGTTTGATGATCAGAAACATTTTGTGTGACAAATATGCAAAAGAATAAGAAATCAGGAAGGGGCAAATAGTTTTTCACACCACTGTATATATATATATATATATATATATATATATATATATATATATATATATATATATATATATATATATATATATATATATATATATATATATATATATATATATATATATATATATGTGTATTGTGGAACTGGCCCCGGACACAGACAGACGGACATTGTTGTTCACCCAACACACGTTTATTTACAACTAAATATTTACAATTGTTTTAGTGCACGTCCCAGTGCCTCCAGCACCGATCCCCCAAAGTCCAGGCCTCACAGTCTCTAAATGCCTTCCTTCTGGCCGCCTCCACTCCTCTTTCCGAGCTCCGACAACCAGGGCGGTAAAAAGACTGACACACTGTCCCGTTTTTTTTTCCTGCCATTCAGCAGGAAATATGTCTGTCCAGTCTCAACCCCAAACTTGTTTAAGTACAGTCAAAAGTGGATGCCTGTACATATTAATTTCTGGTATATATTTCTCATGCTGCAACCCATATTTCTCATACTACAACCGTTTATGTTTTATTCTCATTGGTGATTTAATTTTAGTATAAGATAAGATGATGTTATGTGACTCTCGACTTGCTAAATTCATGTTGTTACATTGATGGCAACTCTCATTTTATTTTATTTATTTATTTTTATTTTATTGGTTTTTTTAAAATAAAATAACATTCCATGCAAATAAATCAAGTTTTGCAAAAATAGGTTCGAAACAAATCAACCCCCACCGCAGAGAAAGAGAGCTAAGTCAGCAAGGTAAAACTTTCAGCTAGTAAAAATAAGTAAATAGATAACTTAATAAATGAATAATGATAAATAGAGTAAAAGGGGGAGAGAACCTGCATACTTAATCTAAATGCTTATTCTAAAATGTTATTGATTAGATCCTGCCAGGTTTTGAAAAAGTTTTGTATAGATCCTCTAAGTGTGAATTTGATTTTTTCCATTTTCAAATAGTATATAACATCAGTTACACACTGACATAGAATAGGAGAGTTAGGATTCTTCCAGTTGAGCAAGATAAGTCTACTTGCCAATAGTGTAGTAAAGGTGATCACAGTCTTTTTGTCCTTCTCCACTTTAAGCCCATCTGGAGGTACACCAAACACAGCTGGGTTAGGAGGGTTTGTGACTCCAAGGCTGTCTGAAAGGCATTTAAAGATTTTGGTCCAGAATGATGTTAATTTGCTGCACGCCCAAAACATGTGGCCCAGTGAGGCTGGAACTTGATTGTAGCATTTGCAGGTTGGATCTTGCCCTGGAAACATTTTTGACTATTTTTAAACGAAACAGATGCACTTGATATATAATTTTGAGTTGAATAATTCTATGCTTTGCACACATGGAGCTTGAGTGAATTCTGTGCATTGCTACCTTCCACCCCTTTTCTGAGATGTTGAGTGAGAGACCCTTTTCCCACTGTACTCTTGTATCTTTGAAAGGGAGGGACTGTAAAATGGTTTTATATATTACGGAAATGCTGCCTGAGTCCTCAAGATTGATCAGTTTTTTTTCCGGCATAGAGATAAGTGGGAGGTGAGGAAAATTGGGCAGGTTCTGTTTAACAAAGTTTCTGATTTGAAGGTAGTGAAAGAAATGTCTTGCTATAAACTTAAATTTGGAGTGTAATTGTTCATAGAATGCAAAGACATAGTCTATATACAGATCTCTAAGTGATTTAATCCCGAATGTTTTCCAGACATTAAAAACTGTGTACATTTGAAAGGGTGGAAAAGGTGGTTCTTGTGCCAAGATGCCACAGATAAAAACTTCTCTATCTTAAAATACTTCCTAAATTGGTTCCATATTCTGAGTGAGTGAAGTACAATTGGGTTGTTTGTAAATTAGCAAAGCTTGTATTTATTGGGGTTAAAGCAAGGAATATAAAGAAGTACTGCAGAAAATTATTTCTATTGTGGACCAAGCCTGTGTATATTCATCTATTTTTGTCCATGTCCAGGTTTTTATAGCTTGTGTATTTGCTTCCCAGTAATAAAATTGAAAGTTAGGTTCAGCCAGGCCACCTTCCTTCCGCCTTAGGACTTTGTAGGGTCGCCCTTTGGATATGTGGTTGTTTTGAATTCCAAATTAATGAGGTTATTGTTATTGTCAATGATTTTGTCTCCATTTGTGTTGGTGATTGCTGGGATTGCATTGTGAACTTCTTGCTTGTGGATTTGTTGAGCTAGGGTTTTATTAGCTTTCTCTCCATTTTCATAATAATGATGCCTTTATTTAAACATTAGTTGTTCAGTTTCTTTAGTTGTTAAGAGGTTGAGTTCTGAATGCAGAGCCTGCAATTTCTTATGAAGTGCCTCATTTGGACACCTGGCATGTTCTTGACCTATTCTAGTAATTTTGCTGATTAGCTCTGATACCTTCTTGGTTTCCATTTTATTTCTATGGGAAAGATATGAGATAATCTGTATTTTCTTTAGAAGGCCTTCAGGGTTTCCCAGAGTATACCTGCAGAAACCTCTGAGGATGTATTTGTCTCTAGTAAAATATTGATTTGTTTGGATATAAATTCTGTACAGTTCTCGTCTACTAATAGAAGTGGATTAAGATGCCATCTACGAGATGGGTATGTGGGGCATAATGATTTTAGCTCCAAAATCAAAGGGGCATGGTCAGAAATAACAGTAGTGTTGTACTTACAAGATTTAATCATAGGCAAGAAATTGTTATCTAAAAAGAAATAATCAATTTTTGAGTAGCAGTGATGCACTAGTAAGTTGAAGGAATATGCTCTTGAGTTTGGGTTTAAAAAATCTCCAGGGGTATGATAAGTTGTTGTTAGTTACAAACTGTGTAATTGTCTTTGCAGTGTTAGATGTCATCACCCCGTGGCAGGAGGCCTATCTAGATCTGGATTTAAAACACAACTAAAGTCCCCATCCATTATAGTTTTATGAGTATTCACATTGGGAATGGATGCAAATACATTTTGGATGAAATCCCTGTCATCGACATTGGGTGCATAAATATTTATCAAAATCACTTTACAGTTAAATAAATTACCCATGACAATCACATATCTCCCTTCAGGATCAGATACTACATCTGATACTACAAATGAGACTGTTCTAGGTATAAAAATTCCCACACCTCTAGTTTTCTTTGTAAAGCTGGGATTTAATATTTGGCCAGTCTAGTCTTTGTGCAGCCAAAACTGATCCTTGCTTAATAAGTGGGTCTCCTGTAAAAATAATATTTTAGGATTTAGATCTGTAAGGTGAGAGAATACTTTATTTCTCTTCATTCGTGATTCAGGCCTTTAACATTCCTGCTCACAAAGTTACTGTCCGGTCTTGAAGACATTGTTTCTGAACTTTTGTTGCCATTTTGTAGTCTTAACTGAAAATAAAACAGCTTTGACCTTAATTTCCAATTTTCCCAGGAGTTATTGCCATGAAGTCTGTTGTTACATTGGCATATAATTATAAGGATTAAAAGGATAGATTAGAAAGAGATTGCTTTCTTTCTCTCCCCACCAGTCCCACCTCCCCATTTTGTCACCCCACGTGAGGCTGGACCACATTTCACAAAGTCCCAGTCCTCTGACATACCTAGAGACAGAGCATGTCCAAAACAAAATAAACCCCCAAACAGCGGCGTATGAGGAATAAAATTGAGATATCTTTTGCCAATATAGTTCAAATACTATAAGTATAAAATATATATAGTAAGATAGTAATCCCAGGGAATGGTGTTAAAAAGTGGCCCTGGATAAGCATAGTAAGCCCTAATACTATAATAACAATAACAATAAACCAAGGGTATGATGTTAAACAGTCTCCTTTAGAAGAGAAAAAAATATACATTAATTTCTTCCATACATACATACATATATGCATATAAGTGTAATTAAAGCATAAACAAAAAGTGGCCGAGAAGGGAAAAGGATATACAATTACAGTACCAGTATCATTGAAAGCGGCTCAAAAAGTCAGTAAAATCTTCTTTACCATGCCATGACAGGATGCAACTCACGATCCTATTTCAAAAAAGTGTTGGGATCAGGTTTCTTAGCCCTTTTTCTGCTTCCTCCGTAGAGGTACAGATGTAATGCTTGCCTTGAATGTCCACTTTTAGTTTGGCAGGGTACAAGAGGCTGTATCTGATCTCGGCTTTCTGTAAGTACTGTTTAATATTGTAAAAAGCGTCATGTTTAGCAGGTGTTGAGGGTGAGATCCACATCCCTTTATAAATACAGTGAAATTAACCACATACTGTTTATTAGTTTAATGCATCTGATTGTAATTAACCTGTAACAATATAATGATCCACAGAATGGTCAAACTATTCTAAATATCATAGCTGCTTTAGTGTTGTTACTCTCACTGCACCTTTTTCTTCTTCTTCTTTCAGCTGCTCCCATTAGGGGTTGCCACAGCGGATCATCTTTTTCCATATTACTCTCACTGCACCAATCGGAGTATTTATATCACTGTATCTGAGTGGGAATCACAGCTCTACAGCAGCTGACTGGAAAGAGAATTATCGGTATACAGCATCTAGCACACGCTGCCTTAGCCATGATGTCTATTGAACTGCTCTCATACAGCAAACGCTTCAGAGCCTTTCCTCGTGGTTCAGAAACAGTTTCATCCCAAGAACTATAAATGCACTCAATCAGTCCATCAATTGCTCCTTGTAGAACGCTTTGAACTTATAACTACCATTACCTCACTGTAAATTTGCGATACAGTTATAATATTGCACAACCTGAGCCACTTTATAAAGTATGTTGACAACTTCATTTTTAAGATGAAATGCAGCAAAATATGTTTATTATATTATACAAATAAAACTTTAACTTCATTTAAATAATCTACAGTGTATATTGTTAATAATTAAACATGTGAGGACACAGTGCTGCAGCACTAGCGAGTAGCTGGTGCTCTGTTCATGGATTGTCTCTGCCTCGTGTTGTATTCTTGCTGGGGCTGGCGTGACAAGAGAAGGATAGATGGATGGAATAATTAAACATGTACTATGAAGATATTTCAATGTTCCTTAAAAGTTTTGAAGAATCAGCGTTCTAAGCTTACAGATGGCTTAACGTCTATTACAGAGCTGAATGTGTGGCGTTCGGTTACTTGGAGAAAGAAAAGGAAGGACAGGAACTGGAGGTTAGTACATTTAAAAGAGACAGTACTGCTGCAATAAATGATTTCATTGAAGGTCGCGCATGGCGCAGCAAGCATCTTGTGTGAGGCATGAACAATCACTGCACCACGTTAATAACATGTTTTAACTCCTATCAAAATTATATCAAGTATACATCTCAGTATTTTAATTATTCAGAGAGCTGTAATATCACGAATGTTATGGATTCTGTGTCCTGTCGGAGGAAGAGAAAGCCCGTTTAAGAAGCACGTAGTGATTCACACACATAGAGCACATAGAAGATCAAATACAAAACATAACATTTAACATGCTACTTTAGTTACGATAGGATTTGAGAAACTAGAAAATTAAACGATTTTAAGACAAAGTTTATGATGTTCTACTTTAATGACAAAATAAACTACGTGATTAAAGTGGAAATTTAGAAATTCAAGTTGACATTTCGTGTTTTTTCCCCACTGTGTGCCTTTTTTTTCTCTGTACCCTAATAAGCTTTCATATGACACTCAGACGGTGGGCTACGACTTGCCTTATCATGGCGACTTTGATATCTGACAACTTCTTTTTTTATTTCGGGGCACTGTGCGACTGTGAACTTGAGCTTTCCAGTTTCTCCGACACTCTATGTCACTCAATCAACTTCCTTTTGTTGTTTATACCACTGTTTAAACCAACAAATAGTATGTTTATCCTTGCCTCCACTTTGTATTCACTGAAATTCTTCTTTCCCCCCGTGCTTTTGCCATTGCCTTTTCACAGAACACTGAGCTTAAGGGCTATTTATATTGATTTACATATTCAAAGTGGCGTAATTCTGGGAGGAGACGGAGCGGGACAGCAGGTGTGTGCACGTGTGTTACTTTTCACGCTGACTGGGATTTATGTAGCAGAAGAACGTGGAAGTTGGCGTTCGCACAGATTTATGCATCTGGATTTTTTTGTGCGTACGCACATTTCTGCTTTTGTCCGTACGCCATGTTATAGTGTGAATTCGTCACACGGCGTTATGCATGAGGCCCCTGGTCTTTAATATCCTGCCACAGCTTCTCGTTTGTCTTGTGTTTATCATTTATTTCCTTCCTTATATCATTTATTTCTTTCTTTATATCTTTCTTGAGCTCCTTTCTTCTGTCTTGAGCAGTGGCCATTGCAGCGATCATTACCTTCAGTTCAGACAGATCATTTTGGCCTTCGTGCTCCGTGGGTGAAGTGGCAAGCCCAGTTAAAGTTGATGCTCCTGGCAGTAGAGTAGAGTAGAGTAGAGTAGATGAGAACATGAAAGACAATGTCATTTTCAGTTTCAATTAATCTTCTGGAATCGATGAGCTATTGTGACCTCAATCACTTGCACATTCACTCTCGGCTGGAGGTGATGCAGTGGCCCTGGGTCCTGGGAAATTTGTGCTTTCACCTGTCTGCTCCAGGTCAGATTGTACCTTGAACTTGGACTTCATGGCTGTCTAGGCTTGGATGTAGCTTTATATTTATTTTCCATTTCTTTCTGAGCCACTTTCTTGGTGCTTATGTTTATATATGTTTGAATATACTGTAATAGGACCTCCTCGGGTTGTATAAATACAGGATACCACGGGATAATAAAAAAATAGAGAAAAAATAACACCACTACTAACGGAGTTCTGCTTCAGACGTCCATCTCCCATAACAGACTAGACCAACTCATGACAACTCTCATTTTAAATGAAGCACTAGCTAGCTATTCTTATTCTGCCTTCTAATTAAAATCTTTATTTAACTTGGCCCTTTTAGTTCTCTGCAAAATTACCTTCAGCTTCTCTTTTACTAAATGTTTCATATTCCTTTATTATACTTCTGTCTGACTTTTCCATTTGATGTGCTTGCACACTTCATACCCAGTGTTCTCCCTAGCGTCTTTTAGCCGGGTGCTCCGCCCAGCTAATTTAGTTGAGCGTCCGGCTATCATCTCGCATGACATTGTGAGATGACAGCCGCAGATCTGCAGGCACAGGCAGAGCTAATGATCTGCAGAGATGGCAAGGGATAAGTGGGCGGGTGGGCAAATATTGCTAAAGCTAATAGCAGCAACGAGGCGTAGCAGAGTTTACAAGCAAAGAGTATGGGTAGGTGGGGTTTCAAGAGCGGGCTGTACATGGTAAAAGTGGGGGTGTAGCAGTTTAATACAGTAGCAAGGAGTATAGAGTGGTGGGCGTGCGAGAGGGGGCTGTACATGCTAATAGCGGGAGCGAAGCGGCAGTTCACAATCAAAGAGGATGTGGAGGTGGGAGGGCAAGAGGAGGTCTGATAAAATAAAAAAAAGTCTAGTGAAACCAGCCTGTCAGATATCAGAAAAAAAGGCGTCAGGAAGTGATGTCTCTGTTCTCAGCATCAGTGCAGTCTGTATAGTGCGGCTGAGCGTACAGCAGCTCTCTTCTTGTATATAGCAAACCAATATATATACAGTATATACACTGTGTGCACAATTATTAGGCAAGTGAGTATTTTGACCATATCATCATTTTTAATGCGTATATTCCAACTCCAAGCTGTATTAACTTGAATGCTTATTGGATTTAAGCACGTCAGGCGATGTGTATTTGTGTAATGAGGGAGGGTGTGGCCTAAGGAGATCAACACCCTATATCAAGGTGTGCAGAATTATTAGGCAGCTAGTTTTCCTCAGGCAAAATGGGCCAAAAAAGTGATTTAACTGACTCTGAAAAGTCAAAAATTGTAAGAAGTCCTTCAGAGGGATGCAGCACTTTTGGAATTGCTAAGATATTGGTGTGTGATCACAGAACCATCAAACATTTTGTTGCAAATAGTCAACAGGGTCGCAAGAAACGTGTTGAGAACAAAAGACGCAAATTAGCTGCCAAAGATTTGAGAAGAATCAAACGTGAAGCTACCAGGAACCCATTATCCTCCAGTACTTTCATATTCCAGAGCTGCAACCTACCTGGAGTGCCCAGAAGTACAAGGTGTTCAGTGCTCAAAGACATGGCCAAGGTAAGGAGGGCTGAAACCCAACCACCACTGAACAAGAAACATAAGTTGAAACGTCAAAACTGGGCCAAGAAATATCTGAAGACAGATTTTTTTCAAAGGTTTTATGGACCGATGAGATGAGAGTGACTCTTGATGGACCAGATGGATGGACCTGTGGATCAGTAATGGGCACAGAGCTCCACTCCAACGTGGAGGTGGGGTACTGGTATGAGCTGGTATTTTTAAAGATGAGCTAGTTGGACCTTTTGCATTGAAGATGAACTCAAAATCAACTCCCAAACCTACTGCCAGTTTTTCGAAGACACTTTCTTCAAACAGTGATACAGGAAAAGACCATGATTTTTATGCAGGCCAATGCTCCATCACTTGCATCGAAGTTCTCCACTGCGTGGCCAGCCAGTAAAGGCCTTAAAGATGAAGGAATAATGACATGGCCCCCTTCCTCATCTGACCTAAACCCTATCGAGAACTTGTGGGCACTTCTTAAACGCTAGATTTACGGGGGAGAAAAACAATACACCTCTCTGAAGAGTGTCTGGGAGGCTGTAGTCACTGCTCCACAAAAAGCTGATCGTCAACAGATCAAGAAACTGACAGACTCCATGAATGGAAAGGCTTATGACTGTTATTGGAAAGAAGGGTGGCTATATTGGTCATTGATTGATTGATTGATTTTTTTTGAAATGTCAGAGATGTTTATTTGTAAATTTTGAGGTGTTTGTTTATTATTCTCACTATAACAGATGAAAATAAACAAGTGAGATGGGAAAATGTTCATTTTTCCTTTAGTTGCATAATAAATCTGCACACTAATAGTTGCCTAATAATTGTGCGCACATATGTATTCCCCTGATGATGTTCACACTCACATTTCCGTTGTGAAACATTCAGGTTTCAGGTTTATTAACATTTTGGATTGACTGATAGCACTGTGTTTATTCCATATTAAAATTAATCCTCAAAAATACAACTTGCCTAATAATTCTGCACTCCCTGTATATACTAGACATTAAGCCGTTACAATAACGGGCGCTAGAAAAGTAGTGCATAAACATTAGTAGAAACAGTCTATATTAAATGGCAAGGGACCTTGTATGTGGCTGTAATATGCGTCACTGTATTGTGTGCCTTTAATTTTCTCTCTCAGTAATACTGGTTTGTATTTTCGTAAAATGCCTGTAATTTTGTCAGGCAGTAATACAGTGGAACCAAAGTAATTTCCCCCATAGGATTGTATGTAAATACAATTAATCTGTTCCAGATCATATGAACTGTATGTAAATATATATATTTTTTAAGATTTTAAGCACAAATATAGTTAATTATACCATTGAATGCACATAGTAATAGTAAACTAAATGTAAAAACATTGAATAACACTAAGAAAACCTTGAACAACAGAGAAAACTAACACTGCAAGAGTTTGCGCTATAGCTTTACGACCCGCTCACTAAAAACACCTTTTTAATGAGTTTTAAGCACAGGGAAAAAAATGAACATTTGAAAAATCTGTAATCTAATAAACAACCAAGGAAAGTAACATTGCAACAACGCACAGGGAATGCACAGGAAGAGACTTGCGCACTTCACCAGAAGACACACACACACGGACACCTGGACGCACACAGGGGTTTTATTAAAGAGGATGATATATATGTGTATATATGTATACATATATATATATATATATATATATTGTGGTCCCCGGCCGGGCCCCAGCCCAGGAGGACGAGAGGAGGGCTTGTGCCTCCTCCACACCGCGAGGGGGCGTCCGTCCTGGTTTTGTTGGGAGCCACGGGTCGAGGGCATGGAAGCCCTACCCTGTAGGGGCCCGTGGTTACCGCCAGGCGGCGCCCCGATGCCGGTTGATCCCATGCAGTCGCCGGCCGGAGCTGGAGCCCGGCCGGGACGCCTTGGAGGACGAGAGGAGGGCTTGTGCCTCCTCCACACCCGAGGGGCGTCCGTCCTGGTTCTGTTGGGGACCACGGGTACAGGGCATGGAAGCCCAGCCCTGTAGGGGCCCGTGGTCACCGCCAGGCGGCGCTCCGATGCCGGTTTATCCCGTACGGTCCGCGGCTGGGGCTGGAGCCCGGCCGGGACACCTTGGAGGACGTGAGGAGGGCGAGTGCCTCCTCCAGACAGAGTGGGGGCGTCCGTCCTGGTTAGGCAGGGGGCCTCGGGTACAGGGCTTTGAAGCCCAGCCCTGTAGGGACCCGTGGCCACCGCCAGGCGGCGCCCCGGTGCCTAATTATCCCGGGAGCCCGGCACTTCCGCCACACCAGGAAGTGCCGGGGGGAAGACTTTGTGTGGCACCCGGAGAGCTGCCAGGAAGACAGCCGATACTTCCGCCACGCTGGGGCGTGGCTAAGGACGGAACACCTGGGGCTCATCCGGGAGCCTTATTTAAGGGGCCGCCTCCCTCCAGTCATTGGTGGAAGTCGGGAGGAAGCAGACTGAGCTGGAGAGCGAGGACAGGAGGCGCCAGGAAGGCACTAAGGACTGTGGGCCTGGACTTTTGGGAATTGGTGCGAAGGCACTGGGGGTGCACGTGAGCAAAGACCTTGTATATAGTGTATATAAATAAATAGTGTGTGGGAAAAATATGATGTCCGTCTGTCTGTGCCGGGGCCAGCTTTCACAGTGGCGTAGCCGGCAGGATGCTCCGCCTGGTTCAAGGCGGGGACCTGTGTTATTAAATCAAGAATATTCTGTGAACGGCCCGGCGCAGAGCGGCCCCCACACACTGGCCGCGGGAGCGGCCCGTGCACTAACCCAGCGGGGCGTTTCGCCCAGGAAACCGGCGCCGTACAGCGGAATGGCTTTCCCCGGTGCGGAGGAGAACCCGACATCGCCGGAGCGCAGCGGGCTCCAGTCGCGCTGTCGAGACAGACAGCCAGGCCGGCGTGGCAGCACAGAAGGCCACACCGAGGCGGGGGCCTCGGCATGACGGGATCCGGGAGGTAAGTGCCCTGCCCTGCAATCATCGGCCCCTCGGGGTCGGTCTTACCTTCATTCCTACAGGGAGGGACGAACCGGATCCGCGTCCGTGGCAGGAGCACGCCGGGCCACGGGCTGTCGGCAGCGCGGCGACGGCGGCAGCAAAGAAGGCTGCGGAGTCGGAGCCGCTGCGGCTCAAGGAATCGCCGCAACCACAGCGCGCGAAGAGGCACGTCTCCGCACTCGGAGCAGGGGAGGCAAGATGGCAGCGGGCCGGAGGGCCCGCCCGCTGACAGGGCGGATTGGCGGTGTGTCTTGCGTGCCGCCGATGATTGGATAGAGGCGGGCCCAAGGAATGCCAGTCTCGGTCGGAGAAGGACCCGATTGGGCCAGAGGGAGTGGCCCAGAGGAGGCAGGCGTCGCGTGGAGCCGATCGACAGGTAAGCTCACCGACGTCTGTCTCTCTCTCTCCACCAGCGGCTCGGCGTCTCGGAGGAATCCCTTCGGCCCGTCGAGCCGACTTTAGAGGAATTACTCGTGTTCTCGCCGCTCAGTGTGAGCAGCTGACGGAAAGGCGGTCGCGTCGGGAGACGCCGCGTGAGACGGAGGATCGGCGCGGCGCTGGAACCGGAGGCCGGCAGAACACGGCGGGGGTGGTGAGTATTACCGTCCCCGTAAAGCAAGTGGGGGTATTTTCCGAACATGGCTGTGACCGTTCACGGGACGATCAGCTCCAAGTAAGCAACCTCCCGACAGCAGACGCCAGCGTGCAGGCGGCTAGCGAGGCGAGGAGCTCGAACATGCAGGGCCGGTAGGATCGGGCTGCTGAGTGCCCTGGGTCCTAGCGCCCTGCGCCCAAGTCCGGCTGTCACCTGTCGCTCTGCCGGGACGCAGACGGGGCTGGTTTTGAGGTTTCGCTATGCTCAGACCCAGACCGTCAGCGCGTCCAAGAAAAGAAGGAGGAACCGAAGGGTGAATGCCGGTTCCTCCGATAGGAGAGGACGCGCGCTGGGTGCGCGTCGGAGAAAGGCTGTCCTCTGTGCGGGCAGAGGAAGTCCCCTGGCGGCTGGGCGAGCTGCCTGTGAGAGCGGTGCCGCGGACGAGTGGACGGGCACGGAACCAGCGGCGGAGGACTTCAGCAGGCAAGTCGGGGGCTGTCGGAAGGGGGCGGGAGCACTGCGGGTACGGAGACCGGCAGGGCGCTCGGGGTGAGTGTCCTGGCAGTGCTTCTGGCCCTCTTTTTCCTTTTTCCACAGGTCCGAAGCCCCGACGAGCGCTGAGGACGACGTCGTCAGGGACCTGCCCTCCTGAAACGGGCCGCTCTGCGGGAGAGCTCCACGCCGGGAGGCCAATAGTGACCCAGCTGGGGGGGACAACGGGGCGGCGGCGCGAGCCAGAGGGGCACGCTTGCGCCGGCGGGGGTGCGAAGAAAGATGTCCCAGGGTGCCGTGATGGACCCTGGGGACATAGTAGGACCCTCTCCGGGGACGTGCTGCCCTTTCGGGTTGTGCCGTTCGGACCCACGTGTCCTCGCTAGCGGTGGGGCACGCCCAGGAGGACGAGAGGAGGGCTTGTGCCTCCTCCACACCGCGAGGGGGCGTCTGTCCTGGTTTTGTTGGGAGCCACGGGTCGAGGGCATGGAAGCCCTACCCTGTAGGGGCCCGTGGTTACCGCCAGGCGGCGCCCCATGCCGGTTGATCCCATGCAGTCGCCGGCGGAGCTGGAGCCCGGCCGACGCCTTGGAGGATGAGAGGAGGGCTTGTGCCTCCTCCACACCGCGAGGGGGCATCCGTCCTGGTTCTGTTGGGGACCACGGGTACAGGGCATGGAAGCCCAGCCCTGTAGGGGCCCGTGGTCACCGCCAGGCGGCGCCCGATGCCGGTTTATCCCGTACGGTCCGCGGCTGGGGCTGGAGCCCGGCCGGGACACCTTGGAGGACGTGAGGAGGGCGAGTGCCTCCTCCAGACAGAGTGGGGCGTCCGTCCTGGTTAGGCAGGGGGCCTCGGGTACAGGGCTTTGAAGCCCAGCCCTGTAGGGACCCGTGGCCACCGCCAGGCGGCGCCCCGGTGCCTAATTATCCCGGGAGCCCGGCACTTCCGCCACACCAGGAAGTGCCGGGGAAGACTTTGTGTGGCACCGGAGAGCTGCCAGGAAGACAGCCGATACTTCCGCCACGCTGGGGCGTGGCTAAGGACGGAACACCTGGGGCTCATCCGGGAGCCTTATTTAAGGGGCCGCCTCCCTCCAGTCATTGGTGGAAGTCGGGAGGAAGCAGACTGAGCTGGAGAGCGAGGACAGGAGGCGCCAGGAAGGCACTAAGGACTGTGGGCCTGGACTTTTGGGGAATTCGGTGCGAGAAGGCACTGGGGGTGCACGTGCGCAAAGACCTTGTATATAGTGTATATAAATAAATAGTGTGTGGGAAAAATATGATGTCCGTCTGTCTGTGCCGGGGCCAGCTTTCACAATATATATATATATATATATATATATACTCACCTAAAGGATTATTAGGAACACCATATTAATACGGTGTTTTACCCCCTTTCGCCTTCAGAACTGCCTTAATTCTACGTGGCATTGATTCAACAAGGTGCTGAAAGCATTCTTTAGAAATGTTGGCCCATATTGATAGGATAGCATCTTGCCGTTGATGGAGATTTGTGGGATGCACATCCAGGGCACGAAGCTCCCATTTCACCACATCCCAAAGATGCTCTAATGGGTTGAGATCTGGTTACTGTGGTGGCCATTTTAGTACAGTGAACTCATTGTCATGTTCAAGAAACCAATTTGAAATGATTCGAGCTTTGTTACATGGTGCATTATCCTGCTGGAAATAGCCATCAGAGGATGGGTACATGGTGGTCATGAAGGGATGGACATGGTCAGAAACAATGCTCAGGTATCCCGTGGCATTTAAACGATGCCCAATTGGCACTAAGGGGCCTAAAGTGTGCCAAGAAAACATCCCCACACCATTACACCACCACCACCAGCCTGCACAGTGGTAACAAGGCATGATGGATCCATGTTCTCATTCTGTTTATGCCAAATTCTGACTCTACCATTTGAATGTCTCATATATATATGTTTTGTTCCTTGGTTTAGTTCTCCAGTCTCCCTGACTTTACTGAACACTATACAAGATTATAGACTGTTATGCCTGCCTCGCACTCTCCACCTTGCATTTTTTCACTTAAATGTTCTCCCAAGTGTCTTTTAGCCGGGTATATATATATATATATATATATATATATATATAGCAAAATACCAGCGCCATGAGCGGAGAAGTTGTGTGTTAAAGAAGTAAAGAAAAGAAAAGGAAACATTTTGAAAATAACGTAACATGATTGTCAAAGTAATTGTTTTGTGTATTTGGCCGCAGCGTCATGAAGTTGTTTTCGTCTAGCTGCATCAGAAAATGTACCACAACGTCTGACACACCTCCTTTTTAGTGTTTTCTCACAGCTTGGATTGCTGCTGTTATAATCGGTTTGAGTCTACACATATATATATATATATACATACATATATACATATATATACACATACATATCTTCATATATATACAGTATATATATATATATATATATATATATATATATATATACATACCTATCTACATTATATATACACACACATACATACATACACACACAAATTATATATATATGTGTGTGTGTGTATGTATATATATATATATATATATATATATATATATACACACAGGTATATATATGTGTATATATACATATATATATGTATGTGTCTATATATGTGTGTATAGGTTTGGTCACTGAGTGCAAGGGAGAAATAATAAAATGTAGTCTATAAGTTATTAAACATTAAAACATTAACGTTTTAAGAATTAAAGCTACATTGAGCACTACTGGAGTGGTTTCGGGTAAACTACATTTTAAAGACGGTGTAACACAACAGGTAAGTAGTACTAACAGCAGCTAAAATGTATATGGATGATCTCTCGGTAGTAGATCCCTTTTGAAAGACGCTACACGACGGAAATGTGGAATAGAATTTACATTTTCTATGTGAACGTCCAAATTTCTGCCTCTGGTAATGTGCCTTACTGGCATTACCAGCAATTAAAGAAAATTAGTTTTGTGTCCTCTGCGGTGTTAAGAGAGAAAGGCTTTAGTTTGGGATAAAAGGAAAAAATGTGTAAAGAAAGGAAACTTGCCTTTTTCTTTTATATAGTGTAGAGAGATTTCTTCGCTGATGATATGAGCACCTTTTGGGGACAGTCGCGGTGGGTCTTGTGTAGACTGGTGAGACGTCCCTGCCATTAATCGGCTGTGATGGCACTGTCGGTCCTCCACTCCTGTGCGTGTCTTCATAATCTGACCTGACGACCTCATAATTGTATACGTGTAAAAGAAAGTGCGAAGCACCTTAATATTAGTTTCCCGCGGTCTAGAAGTGGAATCCTGTGTTTACAGTTGTCTGGGCTATAGCTCATGGGAAGGGGGAAAAAAATTTAAAGTGTTTACTTTCACTTAAGTCAGAAGCGCAGTCAGCGTCTCAAAGGCCGCACGCGCCAGCTGCCCGATTTTTGTAGTATTTTTGCAGTGCAGGAAACACCACTTTTTGCAGACACGTTCACGTGATCAAAAGTCTCCTCCCTCTTTAGAGGTCTTGCTTTCTCTGCGTACTGTGTTCATAGTCAGTTCACATGAGCCGCTCAGAGTACATGAATCGAAGCTTCTGAGCTGTGCCTGTGCTATCTTGTGCGATCTTGCGATGTCCACGGCGTTATTTAATGTTAGCTAAGACCCGGCACTTAAAAGTTTCTCGCTACAGCAATTTTAACTCCATTACAAAGTGATCCAAAGGCTCGTTTATACCTGCCCAACTTTTGTAAGTAAGCTGTAAGGAATTAGCCTGGCAAATTTCAGCCTTCTACCTACACGGGAAGTTGGAGAATTAGTGATGGATGAGTGAGTGAGTGAGTGAGAGCTTTGCCTTTTATTAGTATAGATATATATATATATATATTGTTTAAAGTGACCCCATCTGCTGTTTTTATATTTGCTCATATTTGGACCTTATCAACCCACAATATGATTGACGGCAAAGCGGAGACTATAACCAACACACAGAGTGAGACTATGGACACTCTAGGCTTGAAAACTGCTAATCTAGTCTGACTAGGGTCAGATGGAATGGCTGTTATGATTGGGAAACAGAAAGGTGTGGCAAAACTGCTTAGAGATAAAAAAATCTGGAATCTTGGTCAACTGCCACTGTGTAAAACCACCGATTAGCCCTTGCAAGTGCCCAAGCAGCAGCTGCTATACCTTATTTAACAAAACTGAACATCTTAAGGCAGCTATTCTATTTCTTCCAAAATTCTTCAGTTAGGATGACTGGTTTAACGGAAATTCAAAATATTCTGAGCATTCCCCAGATTAAGCTGAAAATGGCCAGTGATACTAGATGGCAGTCTGATGACTTTGCAGTACAATCACTATGACAGTGTACGATGAGTGATCTCCTTGGAGGGCCCAAATCCTGGGGACTTTCATTATGGGAAAGCTTTAGACAACTGGGCCTCTAGGAAGAAAAGAAGAATAAATATTTAACTGAAGACACCTTCTGCATATGCAAGTTGGCTTTGAAGAATATTTTTTAACTAGCAAAATACCCGCGCTTCGCAGCGGTGAAGTACTGCATTCAAATTTTTATTAAGAAGAAATTTAAACCTTTTTAAACTGTGGGACAATATGCCAATAATTATTTGTTAAGGATCACTTTGTATACCATGTTGTCAGTTCGGCCCTCCGGTTGTAACATGACCAAACTGTGCGCTGAGCTTACTCTTGAGCATGTAACTTACAGTTGGCCATGTGAACAGTAATCTTGTCTCAAATCTCACAGCTTGGATTGCTGCTGTCATAATTGGTTTGAGTTTCATGGTTTGTTTCAATTACGACAGTATTTGCAGGATTTGTTGTGTTGAAGTGACATTTGGCATCTGTCAAGCGGTGTAAGCACACAACCGGTTTCATCGATAAAATCACATCCAGCTTTTGAGAGTTTAAACATTCATAAACATCAAAGTGTCTACTACTGAAATTGTCAACTGTGAATCTAAGATGTTTAAGAGGCATTGGCGGTTGTCGAAAGGTGTAAAATATTTGGCCATTTCGGTACACTTGAAAGCGACAACCGAACAATTCAGCGGCAGCCATCAACTCACATGCAGAACCATAGGTGAAGGGCTTAAGCATTTCACTCTTCTAGTGCTCCTGTATAGTATAATTATCTCCTGTACCGTCATCAGTCCACACCTTGAACCTGTCCCAGTCATTCAATACATAAGACAGAATGTTCCTCCGGATATCAAGAGTGAGCCTGATATGGCCGTGCAATATGTAACAAAGAGAATGGAAAAGGTAGGTGGTATCTCCAGGCATGGAAACCACTCGGTAAGTGACAGTTCTTTGATCGATAGAATTTCTTGAAGATGGGCCCATAAGTAACAAAGACTGTTGAAAAGTTCAATATGGCGGCCGACAGTTGCATCATACTACCGAAATAAGTACGTACATTGGTTTCAGTTAGTGGAGGGAAGCCGCCTACCAAATTTCGAGAAGATGGGGCCATAAATAAGAAAGTTAAACCCTTTATGACCATTACACGTAGAATTTCGAAATGAAACCTGCTTAACTTTTGTAAGTAAGCTGTAAGGAATAAGCCTTGCAAATTTCAGCCTTCTACCTATACGGGAAGTTGGCGAATTAGTGATGTTGGAAAATTCAATATGGCAGCTGACAGTGGCGTCATACCACCGAAATAAGCACGTACATTGGTTTTGGTTAGCTAAGGGAAGCCACCTACCAAATTTTGTGAAGATGGGGCCGTAAATAAGAAAGTTCAACATGGTGGACGTTGTTGACCATTATGACCGTTATGCGGACAATTTCGAAATGAAACCTGCTTAATTGTTGTAAGTAAGCTGTAAGGAATGAGCCTGCCAAATTTCAGCCTTCTACCTACACGGGAAGTTGGAGAATTAGTGATGTTGGAAAGTTCAATATGGCAGCTGACAATGGCGTCATACCACCGAAATAAGTATTTACATTGGTTTCGGTTAGCGCAGGGAAGCCGCCTACCAAATTTCGTGAAGATAGGGCCATGAATAAGAAAGTTCAATATGGCGGACGTTGTTGACCGTTATGACCGTTACGCATAGAATTTCTAAATGAAACCTGCTTAATTTTTGTAAGTAAGCTGTAAGGAATGGGCCTGCCAAATTTCAGCCTTCTACCTACACGGGAAGTTGGAGAATTAGTGACGTGTGCAAAATTCAATATGGCGGCCGACAATGGCGTCATACCACGAAATAAGTACATTACATCGGTTTTGGCTAGCGCCGGGAAGCCACCTACCAAATTTCGTGAAGATGGGGCCATAAATAAGAAAGTTCAACATGGCGGACGTTGTCAACCGTTATCGACCGTTATGACCGTTACGTGTAGAATTTCGAAATGAAACCTGCTTAACTTTTGTAAGTAAGCTGTAAGGAATGAGCCTGCCAAATTTCAGCCTTCTACCTACACGGGAAGTTGGAGAATTAGTGATGAGTCAGTCAGTCAGTCAGTGAGTGAGTCAGTGAGGGCTTTGCCTTTTATTAGTATAGATTTTTCTTCATTAGGTTTCCTATACTTTTTTTCATTGTTTTCACTATTCTTCCCAACAGCGACAATACATGTGCTTCTTGGTTTATGTCATAACAATTGTTATTTAAAATTTTTGTTAGGGTTGCAGGATCCTGAATTGGATACTTCTTAAATTTAATAAAAATATTCTGGCACAAGTGTCAAACCTTAAAAAAGGAAGTTATATTGAGCTTTGGAAAATAATTAATAATAATTAACTAATAAAAATAGTACACATTTAATTTTCCCCACCACCAAATTTCCCCGTCCTGTCTCGCCCCGCCCCACCCAGCTATTTTTTCTTGCCACCCGGCTGAAAAAATGTCTGGGGAGAACACTGATACCCTTTAAAACACTATAGCACTTTATAAAACAATGGAACAGTCTCAGATGCTGCAGCATGGCTTGCAAGTAAAGCTTTTAAAAAGAAAGACAAATTTGCCCAATACTATCACTCAGTGCTTATAACAGACATCACACTTTCCTCATTCACCAAGTTAAAAATCCAATTTAGTCTCCTACTTGTTCACTTTGTTGTCAACCAATGTTTAAAGCATTCTTTTAACATTTGTTGTAGGCAGTCATTCAAAACCATTTGAAAATGGGTTAGCATCCATCACATAAAGTCTTCAGAGAGTCTTTGCAAATTCTAACCATGTGGCATCCATGGAATAATTTCTAAGTTATGTAGATGATGGCAGCAGTAGTGTATGGCTTGCTATGGCTAACCTTAAAAAGTGTTAGCTGTTACCTCAGCTACAGCATTCAAACATCTGTAGCACAAAAGCAAGTAATACATCAAGAAAAAAGGCAGAAGTTTTAAAGTAAACATTGTGAATGAATGAAGAAAATTAATAACGTACACTAAGGAGAAGTGGTCAGATCATCTGCTGGCTTTCTGCTGCTGGTGAGCTGCGTGATTTGTTTGGCGCTTGTCATAGTTTTAAGAGCTGGGAGCACACGAAGCGTGTCTGCCAAAAGCAATCCAACAACTGCTAGGTTAGATGTCCATGGACTTGTTTTAAATGATGCCTCACTGTCTTGTCTCGTGTGATGTTGTAAAAACAGTACCTGTCCTTTATTTCCGGCCCCGGGCATGGTTAAATCTCTTTCTTGCAGGACATGTAACGCTGTTCGCGTTGTGAAGTGGGGGGGTTGACTGAACACATGCTAAGGAGATACCGTCGGATCATCTGCTGTCTTTCTGCTGCTGCTACTGTCACGCTGCCCATTAATCATTTAAAAGCCTGTACAGCAGCTGCCCTTTTGCCACTTTGCGTCTCTGCCACTCGCGTTGTAGGGGGGGATGTTAGGTTGGATGAACACACGCAAGGAGAAGCAGTTGGATCATCTGCTGGCTTTCTACTGCTGGCGAGCTGCGCGTTTTGCTTGTCACTTGTCGTTGTTTTAAGAGCTGGAAGCAAGTTAAAGGGTCTCTCGCGGGACTTCAAATTGTCGATCAAAGAAGATCGTGTCTCGTCTCCCTAGTCTCCTTCCCCAAGATTTTTTTTATAATAGAGAGATATTAAAAATACCTTGCCTGTTCTTGCAAATTACACTGGGGTGAAGGGTATCAACATGAGAAAAAGGCCCAAATTTACCAAATAGTCCATTTTCAAGGCAAGAATCATATTAGATATTACCCTGTGTCTTGAGATAGCATTAATATTATAAAACAGTACATCCACATTGCTTTAGAAAAGAATAAAAAAAAGTTTAATAGGATTCAGCCTTTTAAAAGAAAACCGGACATGATGGTAAAAGTACTTGTTAACAAGACTCGGACCACTCCAAAGTGAAGTGTTGTTAGTAGATCATATTGCAGAGATGAATAAACACTTCACTTATCCTTTGTAAGTGTTATGAAGACCCAAACAATTGTTTGTTAAGGCCTTGTTACATAATAGTAAATGTGCAATAAATGCTGTTTGCAGTACTTAAAGTGTTACTGAAAACCGTCTCTGTACCTCATCTCACCAATTGTCTTTTCAACCTCGTTACTCTGTGAAAGGTAAGAAATGGGCACCAACCCATCACAAGAATAACTGACACAAACCCTCGCACACCCATACACTGTCCCATTCACCGTAAGCTTGAATCACAATTTCAAACTATCTTTATGGGTTTGTATATGTATTAGAGACAACACTCTGCTAAGTCTGGGAGAATGTGTAAACTCCACACAGACAGCAACAATGCATACAGTTCAGACTCATGCTGCTAGATCCTTGAAGCAGTACCAGTAACAATTGTTCTACCTTGTCACCCCACATAAGAGCTACTCATATAACAAGTATTCAGTTTGCTAGTAAGCTACATTTCTATTGTTGATATTCGATGACTGTACATTTGAATCTATTTCAGATACAGTTACAGTGAAGTGACTCACCTTAAATATGTTTGGAACTACACTTAGCTTCAATCAGGAACATGATTTTTTTTTCTCTTTGGCTGCAAGTACTTGTTTCATGGAGGAATGAGCAGCATAAATTCACAGGTCCACTTTCAGTAGGTCAGTAGTTTTTGTTTATTAGGCTTTTATTTATTTTGGATATGCACGTGCACAGAATCTGTGATGAAATAGAAATTTCTAGTTACCTTTCGTTATGACAAGGATACCTCATAAATACAGAAAGCATGTTTTCTTAAATCAAAACCTTTGCTGCTAAAAAGTGGACATATACGGCAATTTCTAAGGCTATTTCACTCACCCTGGTACCCTTCAGCCCACATTGTAAGTTGCAGGAAAAGACAAGGTAATTTTTAAATTTATAAAAAAATTCTACACTTAAAAACACAATTTTATGTGGCAAGTTAATATATACCATGATTGAGAAGAAATAACTTTGCTACCTTTGTGATGCTACATTTACAATACAGTAATCCCTCGCTATATCGCGCTTCGACTTTCGCGGCCTCACTCTATCGCGGATTTTATATGTAAGCATATCTAAATATATAACGCAGATTTTTCACTGCTTCGCGGGTTCTGCGGACAATGGGTCTTTTTACTTCCTGTACATGTCCAGGGCAGCAGTAGCTCAGTCGGTAGAACGGGTTGTCCAGCAATCAGAGGGTCGCAGGTTCGATCCTGGCTCCCGGCATGAGAATGCAGCTGTTGTGTCCTTGGGCAAGACACTTAACCTACCTTGCCTGCCGATTGGTGTTCGGCAGCCTCACTTCTGTCAGTGTGCCCCAGGGCAGCTGTGGCTACATAGTAGCTTATCATCACCAGCGTATGAATGTGTGTGTGAATGGGTGAATGACTGTTGTGTTGTAAAGCGCCTAGGGGGGTTCTTGAACTCTAGTTAGGCACTATATCAAATACAGGCCATTTACCATTTACATGCTTCCTTAGTTGGTTTGCCCAGTTGATTTCATACAAGGGACGCTATTGGCGGATGGCTGAAAAGCTAACCAATCAGAGCACGCAGTTAAGTTCCTGTGTGCTGAATTCGATTCCGCGGCGTTAACCAGGAAGTCTTGTCTCGCTCATTCAGTATCAACGTGTTTCGCTGTGTAGAGTTAACTTTTGTGTTTATCTTTGTGCATAGTCAAGCCCTTCATTATGGCTCCAAAACGATCTGCTCCTGCTACTGCTTTAGGGGCCGTGCCCAAGCGCCAACGGAAGATGTTAACGATCGCCGAAAAGGTAAACGTTTTGGATATGTTGAAGAAAGGGAAAAGCTACACTGCTGTTGGACGCCATTACGGCATCAATGAGGCTACGATTTATTTAAAAAGTAGGAAAGGAATATAAGATCTACAGCCGCAGCATCCTTTTAAATAGAGTGCAAAACGAGTTGTACTGTAAGTGGATGTAATAAGGCAGTAGTCTGGATGGAATCTGCTTTAGGGATTTGGATTGAAGACTGCCAGAAGAAGAACAGAAGAGGCTCCTTTAGAAGAGCTGTAGCGCTCTCCTTTGTTGTGCAGTAAAACTAAACTCATCATTATCGGACAAGTCTTCGTGTCATTGTTGGTGAGTAACCATAATTAATTTTCTACTTACAGTACTTCGCACATGTACGTACGTTTAGTGTCACTGTACACACATTTACTGTATACAATTTTTCTTGCGTTGTACGTAATTATCGGAGACACTCGACATCTTTAAAATAATATTTAGGTTTTACTGTATATAAACAGTGTGTTTACATACATAATTTCAATTAATCTTACCTAAAATCTAAGGGAATACAAAGGATTTATGCTGTATAACTGTGCGGGGAATATTTATAAACAGTGTGGGAGAGTTTATAAGGGCTTAAAATATATAAAAATAACCATACAAACATATGGTTTCTACTTCACGGATTTTCACCTATCGCGGAGGATTTGGAACACAAGCCCCGCGATCGAGGACTTAGCAGTACTATAAAACATAAAAATAACAGAATAGCTCTACAATATCCTTGAGGTGCTTTGTGATTTTGTTCAATTTCCAGCCTTGTCACTATGTGTGTACATTCTTGCTTTATTCATCTGGATTTTCTCTAGATAGTTCAGTTTTTTTGCCACATCTGAAAAACTTGCAGGGTAGATTGGTCAGGTCATTCTGCCCTTCTGGAAAGTGTAGAATGAATTTACCTCTTTAAAAAACTACCCTAAAACAGTACACAGCTGCAATGAAATGTCTTGGTTGTATCAACTAATCTTTGAGGATTTAAGGTTATCTGCATCTGGGTCAGTAGATGAGAACTGGACATTTTTAAGACATCTTTTCAGAGCAGGAAGACTGCCTTCCCTTCCATGCCAGGTCCTAGCCCCAGTCCCCAGTTAGCCAGATTTTGGTCTGACTTTGGATAGATGAATGGATATGTAGTATAACAAAAGTAGTCATAAAGCCTGTTCAGCAAAATGCACATGTCAGCCTCTGTTAAAAACATGACCCTTCATTAGTAGAGCTTTTTCCTAAAGATACTCTGGTAGCACAACTCCGCTCTACAAGTGTTTGTAAGCCTCACACTCTGAATACACATTTATAAGCCAAACACACAGATATCAAGGTTCCATGGGTTGGATAAAAATGCAAGTTAGGCTTCAGCAGCCCTACTGACTCTTTACTGACAAATTTCAGGAGGTTCTTCCATGATATTTTCATAACGAAAAAGGAGAACTAGAACTAAAAATAAATATTGTTTTTCGTTTTACAAGAATGAGAACTGAAAGTAAAGCAGAGAGACTAAAACTAAATAAGAATTAGTGATATGTGAACGAACTAAAACGAGAATGAATATTAAGTAAAAATGAAAAAAACAGCAATATCATTTTCGTTCAATCCAGTTCAGTCGTGCAGAGGATTTGTTTGTAGGTTGCCCTGAGCCTTCAGTTACATTGTGCTGTTCAGTATGCGGTGATCTTGTACCTTGGAGTTACTATAGTTACGTGGCGCAACTTCTGTAAAGGACTGTTGTTTGTTTGTTGAGCATAGGTTGAAGCAGTAAGCACTTGTGGTTGACAATGGTGAGCTTTGCACAGATGTTTGCAGGTAGAAAGTGAGAAAGTAATGTATGGAAATACTTTAATTGCAGCGCATATGATAATAAAAGCAAATGTAGCATGAGAGAAGAAGAAAAGAGTCTCAAAGTTTCAGTGCAGGACCAGCTGGATCAGTACTTAGTGGAAGTCCAGCACTTCTCTGGCACTTCATACAGGGACATGCGGTCTCACCTGTCATCATGATGAGTAAAAAAACTAATAATGATATCGTAAAATAAATTTGTCCACTGCTCTTTGCTATAAATTTGTTTTCTGTATGATTCCAATTATTTTGATCATATTTATAGCCAAAATCGCCGAATTTGCACATTTCCTGATCAAATAGAAGGGAAAAACACAAGGTGCGGCAGCAACAAGACGAGCAGTGCTTCATCTCGGACTGTACTCTCCCTCACACACTGGGCTAATGCATGCAATTGGCACGTGCCTGTTGCTGTCTCTTAAGTATGTCACCAATATAATGTTTGTAGAAACTTTTATTATATACCCTGATTTTCCATAGTCTGGCTAATACCCTTAATGAATGTGTGTGACATATTGTCTTGCTGATCGGACATAAAACCTCAGTGAAAAAACACAAATTGAGTTAGACAGTACCGTGCTTTGCCAAAGGGAGCAGATGTGAGCCCAACAGGTGCTTGTTGCTACTGTTCTTCTGCGCAGAGGCTCTGAGCGCCAGTAAGTTAGTGATATCACAGAGTAAAGTACACTGCAGTGGTCCGTTTATTTTTATTTTTTGTTCCGACTGACTGACAAAATGGAAAATTAAAACTTTTAAAACTAAAGGAAAATAAGGAAGACTTTTACAAGATAGTGACTGACATTTTCGTGGAGAAGGATAAGCACATAGACTTCATTTACAAATAAAGGTAAGGCCATAAACAGTTTTCAATTTTATAAAAAAAATGGGATCAGACTAAGAAAAAAAATCCAATATGTAAAAACTAAATTTTGACCTTAAATAAAATATTCTTTTGTTTTTAAAAATCTTGACCACACATTGTTCTTTTCTCTTGCTAAATGAATCTTAACTTGAAGAGGTCTATTAATTTTTTACATTTTAAGATGTCTCGCTTAATGTTTTACCAATGTTGTTACTTCTCCTAGTGTGTATATAGGGAACTCCAGTTTCTGTATTACATCTTGCCTGAAGAAGGGGCCTGAGTTGCTTTGAAAGCTTGCATATTGTAATCTTTTTAATTATACAATAAAAGTTGTCACTTTGCTTGACTTCTCACTACATTCATAATGGCTAACATGGTACAACACCCTTGTAATCCTTTTGTTATACAGTCTGTATTAAAATTGATCAAAGCAGCAGAATTAAAAGCTTTTAAAAATACCTAAGTATTTCAATTACAGTCAAAATTTAAATCTGTTTTTTTTTTTTTGTACATCACTCTATAGTTTTATTTCTATTGAATGAGTATGAATTGTGAAATTGCATCGGCAAATTTAGAACACATGGAGGGTGCATAGCAAATGCACTCTCTCCAACCGCTATAAATGTAACATTCTTTCTTAGGAAAATATGTACCTTACCTATGTGTATGTAAAGAATGCTGGTGAGATATGAAACATAACCAGTAGTCATTGTGCATGCTGCCAAATGAATAGTGAATAAGCTATTCTTTGGGGTTCATATATTTGTAACTCTGACTGTGAAGGAGTCAATGCCTCAGCAGCCATGAACCTTGCCACACGCCACTGCTTCAGTACTGGCAGCAGAAATCGTCAACATACAGTCTGCTGGCGCCAGTGGCAGAGGACCTTCTCTGTGCACCTGCATTACAGGCACTCAGCATGCGAATATTTTCACTATGTGGCTATCTGGGTAGTGGACGCTGTTGCGACATGAATAAATCTCTTGAAATGCGTGCTTGTTTAAAGCTTAACAGCAACATGCTTGCTCAGACTGGTTTCTTGGGTTGAAACATTTGATCTTGCTGGCTATACTCATAAGGCCACTTAATCTATTTGATCATTGATAGTCAAATTGTGTTGAACGGCATTATAACCTGTGTATTTTGTTGACTGAAACACAACTTGCATTGAAATATGTGTAGGCCAGCATTTGTGGTCTTGCAACAGAAAAAAAGCTAAAATTATACTAATATTATGTAAAAAAGCCAGAACTAAATAAAATAAAAACTAAAATTTTAAACACAGAACTAAATAAAAATGAAAATTGTTGACTCCACTGAAAACTACAACGAAATAAAAATAAAAATGTATTTTATAAAACAAAATCTAAACTAAAACTACAATTAATATCAGAACTGCAGAGTTTGAGATTCAGATCAAGAAATTCCTAAGAGATTGTACATTTGCTGGAAAAGAAAAATGTAACAAGTAAAAACAAACTACAAATTTTAACTGGATTTAGAAGGTTCAAAAACATATTGATGAACGGATGAAAAATGCAGGTCTAAAACATAACCAGACTTTAACTGCTAAATGCATCATGGTTTTGCACATTTTATTTAATATTACACCTTAAATATTGTGCTCCAGCCCAGAGTGTGTTTGTCATGTACAGAACAGTCACCTTTTCCAGAGTCACTCAGTGCTGAAAAATAATCTGAGTGTATTACAATCCAGCAACTCATCCTCCATATCACAGCCTTCCATGTATAATGTAATAAAAACAAATACAGACCTTGATAATAAATAAGAAATAACAGTTTATTTATAAAGTGAACTCCAAGATATTGGGTTCACATCTGAAGTTGCTCATCGTGTGTGTGCAGTTTGTATGTTTCTCCTGTGCTTGTGTGGGTTTCCACTGTTTGTTCTAGTGTTCCTCCTGCTTGTCAAAGTTGTGATGGTAAGATTCATTGGTGATTCTGATTTTCTCTGTTTGAGTTAGTGCACATGATTTGAGGTGCACCTGCACCTTTTCCAGGGCTTTTTAGATGTATAGGTCTCAGTTCACAATAACTAATTAACTTTTATTAGCATTGTAGTTATTATATTAATATATGCAATTCATGCTGGTAATTGGGAGTTGTGCATTCTAAAAGAATACATTGAAATAATAAGTCGACCCCCATATCCTGATGCATAATGGAAAAAATTCAAACGCCCTAGGAACCAAGTTACCTGAACTATTCTATAACATTTCAGTAATTATTTAAAGTTCTGATGTTGATGTTTCTGATCATAAAATAGATTATTATGATATCAGTTGATGAGAAGAATTCATAATTAATTGCAAAATTACAGTATTTGAGGGTTCCTCTAGAGTGCCTCTTTCTCTTGCACGATTTGTCTCAAAAGCTAATCAGCACATTGTCATCTCATAACAGGCTTAAGTTTCGAGTTTGGTATTTTTCCGTCCATCTGTTTTAGCTCTGTACTGTCCTCAAGAAACTATGACACACAGACACCCATCATCAAGCTATCGATGTTTTTGGTATCAGTGGACCCTAAAACAGCATGATCCGTTGAAAGCTGGAGATCACATTTTTTGACAAAACTAAAGCGTTTACCCCTCCCCTGTAGACTATAAATTAAGGTGGGGGAGGGTGCAAATCTAAAAAAAAAAAGAGCAGCACCTAGAATTGTGACATTTTTCTCTACTGTACATTTCGTATGAGAGACTTCATCTGGACAGCCTTGACCGGCTACAGTTTACTTGATACAGTATGTCCTTTTTGACTTGTTGTAGGAATTGAACTGTGATTGCTTTTAACTCTTCTCTCTCAAACATCAGCCAAGTTATTTGAAAAGGTTACTACCATGTTTCAAACTTTTTGTCTTCTTCCTCTGCTGAAATCTACTATTCTTTACATCTTTCTTTCTCTCCTGCATTGCATTTTGCTTTTAATTGGTGATTTTAACAGGTATATGTCTGCTGCCTTACTTTCTTATTTTCTCTTGTCTGTGTCTTCTGTCTTATCATTATATCCTCTGTCTTTGGGTCTTTCCCAGGTAGACCCACCCATAACTAGCCACAGCAATCACCTACAGTGTGTCACGGGTTGCCCCCCGGTATGGAAATTTGTCCTAGGCACTAGCTTATACTGCTTATGCTACTACAGAAAATCTTAATAAATTTTATTTAAAAGTGCCTTTCAAGGTACCCAAGGACACTGTACATCAATATACATAAATTCAGACAGTCCAATGTACAAACAAAATGAATGAGAACAACAAAGAGCAATATTAAAAAGGTTTTAAGAATAGATTTCAAATCAGAAAGTTAGGTACATGTTCAGAGCTCCAAAGGCAGGGAATTTCATAACAGTGGCCTTGATACACTAAAAACTCTTATCACCCATAGTGTGCAATCTGCACAGTGGAATGGGTAACAGCAAGGAATTGGATGAATGAAGTGAATGTAGTGGAGTATATGGACATAATGATTAAGAAAAGTAAGGTGGGACCAGACTTTGAAAAGCCTTAAAAACTAAAAGGAAAAATTTATATTGAATGAGGAAAGGGACAGGTAGCCAGTGTAACTTAAGGATTATAGGAGTAATATGCTCCCAGGGTTTTAAATGAGTAACCACTCTTGCCGCTGAATTTTGTACATATGGTAACTTTTTTGGACTCTGAGCAGGGATACCAAACAACACTGTGTTGCAACAGTCAAGTCGCGAAGTGACAAAAGTATGAATAAGCATCTCAGTTGCAGTAACAGCAATGGACACAGCCTTGAAATTTGCATAGGGTGGAAAAAGGCAACCTTGGTAATATTATTAATATGTGGATCAAAGGAAAGTGTAGGATAAAGAATAACACAAAGATTTTTAACCTGTGCAGACAAGGATATAATAAAGCCCAGGATTTTTACTGAGAAGTTGTCCATTTTTTTTTTTGTTCCTGGAGTTGCAATAAATAAAGCCTTAGTTTTATCACTGTTCAGTCTGAGAAATTTTTCAGACAACCAAGTCTGCATAAACCCATGTTTAAATAAATCTGTATATTGTCAGCATAACAATGAAATTGTATACCATGCCTTCTAATAATGGCACCGAGAGGAAGCATGTAAGTGACAAAGAGCCGAGGGCCAAGAACTGATCCCTGAGGGACACCCAGGAACAAATAAGATGGGTCAGACCTAAATTTACCGATGGTGACAAATTGCTGTCGGTCCTTAAGTTACGCTTTAAACCATGCAAGAGCATTTTCAGCAATATTTAACTCATTCTCAAGTCTAAACAAAAAATGTCATAACGTACTGTATAAAAAGCAAAAACATTCTCAAGGAATTTTCTGTGCTAATAGTGTTTTTGGTCTCATTATCGGTGCCCATTTCTTTTCCTCCATAAATAATATTCTTTCATTTGCAGCCCCTTTCAGCCTTGTTCCCAGGCTCCAATATTCTTTCTTTTGCAACCTTTTAACCTTGGTGCAAGAAACCACCACCAGTTTCCGTTAACTGTGTACACCTGAATCTAAGGAAATACTGTATACTAGCTAAGATTAGGCTACTTCCAAGGAAACTACCGCCAATGACCTCTAAATTGCAGGCTGAAACAATAATGAAACAAAAATATATAATCTCTGTATATGGCTTATTTGCTTAGTCTGGATATCTTCTTGTCTTAATGTCTTGGCATTTACTGACTGTCATAGTCATTATTCATGTTTTTGATTTTTGCCTGCTTAATAATTTCAGCTTTACTTTTGCCATTTTGAGTCTTTGTGCTTCCTGTGTATGAATGCTGGGTTATTCCTGCTACTGTATGTTCCTCAACTGAGAATTCCAGTCTACAGCTTTACATCCAGCCTTTCATGTATCGTGATCACAAATCATGACTCAATATGCAGCTGACAACCCGTGGTTACTCTGTCCCAGAGGATCAACCAGTGTTTTTAATGGTTTATTTTAATATAAATTAGAAGGAAATGTATTAGTTTGTGTAGTAAAATCTCCTCACCAATGAAATTCTAATTACAAAATTATTCTGTTTCTTCAGTACGGCTCAATTTTGTGGTGCCCACAAACTTACTAAGTTTGTCTCTGTCCCAAAAACACCAATACTTGATTCTTCCATTTTAGTGAACTTGTATTCATCCATTCTCAAATCATCTTTTCTTGTATAAAACTTTTCAGTTTACTGTTGTATTTCCACTCTACTTTCTGACAAATAATAGACAACCTTGTGTTTCTGCCTTCCTAGATAGGTTTGCCACCTCAACAAAGCACTGACAAAGTTTTTATTACATTTTGTATGAACTTCTGATCCCCGCTCCCGAAACATTTGTCCTTACTGCTACCTTTAGTACTGTAGGCCACCTAGACATACCTGAAATACTCAGAATGCAATGATACTTTCGTCTCCTGTTCCTTAAGGGTGGTGTCTTTATTGGTAAATCCAGCTATCTGTAAATGTGCAATCTTCAACTGAGTCTTAGATTCACCAATGTTAAGTCAATGTCTGCTTTCACTAGCTACAGAGTCACAGTTAACTGTACTAAATGAATGTCACACCTTTTTTTCTCACCTATGAATGAATCCTACCCCTGACTTTTCAAATCCAGTACAGAAATATTATTCCTTTCAGCTGGATTACTGCATCTACTACTGTCCTTACACTTTTTTACCATCATGCTCCTAGGTTCTGAAATCTTTTGTTGTTTTTTTGTTTTAGTCTTGACTTGTGGTGGCTCTGCCCAGTTTTTCAAAGTTTCTCTTTGTTTTACCAAGAAACATCTGATGAACACAATCCCAGTTCATAACAGGGCATGCGTACCTACCCATTCATTTACATTGGTCTCCAGTTTAGAGTCGCCAGTTACCCTTGCTTACAGATCTTTTGGATTGTTTAAGGTCAGCCAGTGGAGACCTGTGGGGACATGCAAATGCCACATGGACAAAATGGCCATGTGTGAGATTCAAATCATGGAAAATAGATCCATGTTTTCAATGCTATCCTGCTGTGCTTACTTCCTAGTATTTTAGTTTTCCAATATGATATTCCCATTTTGTCAACAGGGCTGCTGTGAGATTTGGTCAGTTAATTCTCTCTTATAATTTTATAGACATTCAGAATTCTGTAGTTCCTCCTAAAATGAGAAAGCAAAAGAGAAAAATACAGCCATGGCCACCCGTTCACTCAGGGGGAGTTTTGGAGAGGCACAGAAGAAATGGAAAGAAAACCAGATATGCTATAACATTCTAAAAGACTGTCTTGGTAAATAACACAGAACAAAATATTTTTCCGATATTATTTCTAATATTTGACACAAATCTGAAATTCTATAAAGCAATGTTAATGACCTAATCCATCACTGAACCTCAGCAGTGTTTTACGTTCTATGGGATGATTTCTCAATTTTTTGAATTAGTACAATTGATCATATAGATAGATAGATAGATACTTTATTAATCCCAAGGGGAAATTCACATATTGGATCTAACATTCTTCCTTCTTCTAAAGGGGCATTTTTCATCACAAATCGCTGTCTTCAGTCAGTTTCAGCCAGTGTTTCTAACGTACTGGAGTTACCTCATTTCTCAAATGAAGCCAAATTCATGCACCCCTGATATTATACCTGCTTACTTCCTTAAAGTGGCATTTCATGTAATTTTTTTCTAAATTATAAATAGTTGTTGAACAACAGGTGCTGTTTGATCTTTTATTAAAATGCAGTATTGTAACCTCTGATTAAATCCTTTAACCTTGCCTTTCTAGTACTTTATCTCCTATCTCCATATTTTCATTTCTTTCTAAAATCCTTGAAAATAGTTATTCTGTCTCAGTTTTAATCCTTTTTACATCAAAATTGCTGACTTGGTAAGTTTCAGTCTTATTTCAGACTGTGCCACAGTACTGAATCGGTCCTCCACGTATGACAAATACTGTGAATCTTGCAGTTGACTCTGGGGGTGTGCTCTGTTGATCTTTCTAAATCTGAACGCTGCCTTTCACCCAGTTGTTCATGACATTCTTATTGATTGGCTTGAGCAATAGGCTAGCATTTGGGGCACCTCCCTTAAGTGGTTTACAAACTACTATAGAAGTAGGGCCTTTAGTGTCAAGTTTCTTAACTCCTCATACAGTATTCCACAACCCCTGCTACCAGCATGGTACCACAAGCGTTATTCTAGGACCAGTTTTTTTCTTTGTATATTCTACTGTTTTGCGCTGTTCTAAAAAAAAATTATAAAAATCCATTATCACCGGTACACAGATGACAACCAACTCTATCTTTCTTTGAAGCCTCAATTGTCTTTTTAGCTGCCTTGGGAATACTATATGTTAGATGGTATCAAATGTTCTCCATGTAATCAAATCAAATCAAAATAGAAACCCAAAACATTATTTTTTGGCTACCCAACCTGTATTAATAGTATCCTAAGCACCCTAGGTCTATTAACCTCACAAATGAGGCCTCATGCCTCTGTGTCACTTTTGACTCCAGTTTCAAATTGGACAAACAGATAAACAGATTAAAAGTACCTTTTTTCAGCTCAGGGCCATCACTAAAGTTAAGCCATTACTGTCTTTTAAAGATTTGCAAAAGTTTATTCATGCTTTTGTTTTGTCCCACTTAGAATACTGTAAGTTCCTATGTGCTGGTGTTTTCTTATCTCTGTCTCATCTACAATTAATTCAAAATGCTATCGATTGAGTTTTGAATGACCTCAAAAATGAATCACATTTCATCCATATTGGCTTCTCTCCACTGGCTCCTTGTGAAGTACTGGATGGATTTTTAGATTTTATTTTTTATTTTTAACTAGCTGTACCCGGCCACGCGTTGCTGTGGCTCAGTCTGGTTAAATGGAAAAGAAAGAAAAGAGAAAGCGCACGTTTATTAATATGTTTAATTTCACAATACTTGTGGGTATACAATATTTTTGGTTGTTCCATTGTGTGTGCAGATATAGAGATTGTCTGGTTTGCCGACTCTAGAACACGCAACATATAATTGTCCATGTGAGAAGCAATCCGTGTCAAGATCTTAACCGCACAATTCTAAAGATTGGTCCTGAGCTTTGTTGATGGTGATTGCAAACGCCAATCGAATTAGGAATTGCAATCTCTTAAAATGGCATATCCGTTGGAATCATAGGAATGCGAGGAATGAGGACATCTTCATCTTTGAAAGGTCCTGTCAAGATTGTTGCTTCTACGACGTTGCTCATTAATTTTTTTTACTGCAATCCGCGTGTCTTTGCAAAGCTTTGGTTGGTTGATATTTCGGAACATGATAATTGGGACGCTGATTTTCAATTGCAGTATGTGCGGTGGCATCCCCGGCAGATCGAGTGAATTCAAAAATTCAGTTGGATAATTAACCGCTTCATCCGCTTCTACAACACTGTCGACGGACTTGTATGTGACTGCCTCACTTTGAATGTTAGACTGAATAATATTGTTAAGTTCGTAGACGTCTTTGTTCTTGGCCGCAATCAGCCTTTCATGATTCTTATAATTGGTTTGAATATTGGGAAATAATTTTTCAACCAATTCTTTTTTTGACGTCACTAAATTACAGAAGTTATGAGGCAATGAAATTCATCCTGAGGTCAGATCAACCGGCACCTTTCCGTTCCCAATTTCCAGCAATTGATGTGAGAATATCTCAGCTGATCGATCGTTTTGCAGCTGGACACGCATATTTGTAGTTAATTTTAACGTCTTTACATGTCGCCACAAAGTAAAGTAATTCAGGAAAGCATTTATTTCGTCCGCTGGTGTCGATCGAGGAATTACAGGTAATGTTTGCCTGAAATCTCCTGCAAGCAATACTAATGCGTTCCCAAATGGTGTGATGTTTCCACACAAATCTTGCAATGATCGATCAAGAGCCTCGAGCGATTTTTTTTTGCGCCATTGTGCATTCATCCCAAGCAATAAGTATGCATTTCTGCAATACTTTTCCCATGCCGGATGCTTTTGAAATGTTGCACATGGGAGTTTCAACGAATTGCATGTTCAATAGCAATTTCAAAGCGGAATGAGCAGTTCGTCCACCTGGTAGCAATGTCGCAGCTATTCCGGACGACACAAGACCTAAGGCTATGTCATTTTGGGATCGAATTGCTGCCAGAATCAATCTAATTAGGAACGTTTTACCAGTTCCTCCTGGCGCATTTAAGAAGAAGATTTCTCCAACCCCGTTATCGACAGTTTGCATTATTTGATCGTAAATGCCTTTTTGCTGAAGCGTTAGCTTAGGAATATTTGATTGTACATACGACAAAAGATCACCCGTGTTGTAATTTTGTTCACGACGCAATTCTACATCGAACGAAGCAGCAGCAGATCGATTTGGTGATGGCATTCCTAATTGAATGAGAACTTTGTTAGCGATTTCTTATCACAAATCTTCAATCATTATCAACGCTTCGTTGTAGATTTCTGCTGTGAAATCCATGTTCATATTTGAATTTTCCTTGCGTATTCGACGGAAAATATCTTCAGCCATGTGCGATTTATATTTCTCCCATAACTCTGTTGGAGATGAAGGAGAGCAGGCGGTCAATATGATTGCAAACAATGCACGAATTTAATTTGGATGTGACGTGTTGCACGTGTCATTAATGCATACATCCCTGTGTAGGTCGTTCTCCAATAAATTTAGAGCTTATTTAGTATAGCGCCTGTTGCTTTTACGCCCAACAGATGGTGCTCTTTTTTTAAAAAAAGCATGTTTTTACCTGTCACAGGTGTGACATCTATATAATAGTAGGTATATAAAAACTTGCGCGTATTCGAATTAAACATTGTGTCAAAATTTCAAAGCAATCCGTGAAGAACTTTCGGAGATTTAAGATTTTGAATTTTTAAAGCTTTACATGGGTCAGCTTCATGCTTTCTTGATTCATCATAGGGGTTTCATTTGGACTTTTGATCTATTATTTCTGTTCCACACATATATTTGAAGCTTAGGGTGACAGGGCCTTTGCTTTAGTGTTTTAAGTACTGGAATAGCCTGTCCCCTCAATGAAAAATTGACTTTATTCTCTTGTTTTTAAGTTATGTGAATGGGCTGTTTTAGAACTTTGTTGCATATTCTCAGGTGTGTGACTGCATGTTCAGTTTTATGTTGCACTGTTGCAAGCATTTTGTTTGGTTATGTGTTAATGTTATTTTCCTTTTATCTTTTTTTATTTGAACCTTTTATATTCCACTCTTGTTTAATTTTCGATTTGGTTTTGTTGTAATTCACTCTTGTCAACATTTTAGTTTTTTCTTAAATGTGGTAAATCAAACTTGACCTGATCTGACCACTGCGCTGCACTGCCTTACCATCCTCACATAAATAACCCTGATAGTAATTGCAATATGGCTGTTTTTTTGTTTTTGCCAAGCAATAATTGGCATGACAGTAAAAAAAAATCATCTGTAGAAATTGTTCAGTTGGGATTTTGTAGCATTGGACCCTGGTTAGAGTGAATCATTTAGGCCAGTGTTTCTTAAACTTCTTGCAAACCCAACTTTGCCTTTTCAGTGTCTTTGCTACCTGCTGAACATCACCTAGGGGGACTTCTTTCCCTATGACGGCCCACCACAAGGTTTTCTGTAGATTTTGTTTGTACACCTTTCTCATTCAGTACTATTGTAATTCCTGAATCAGCGCAACCTATGTTCAGACATCACCTGACCCAAAATGGGTCACAACCCGTAGTTTAAGAGGCACTGATTTAGGCTTACGTCTTCTGTTTAAAAATGTGTTGTTGAGACATTTAATAATGCTACATCACAGCAATTTGTGCCTAGCAGTGTATACACTTCCAATCTGGGCAGATTTGGGTTTTTTTTAGACTGAGATTTGGTACCCCAGTGACTTGAAACTGGATTAAAAATGGATGGAGCAACCCAGTATCGCACTGCTTAGCACCATTGCCTCACAGCTTCTCTGTCTGAATCTTGGCCTGTTCACTGTCTGCAGAGATTGCATGTTTTCCCTGAGTCTGCCTGAGCACTCAAGTTTAATAACTCAACAAAAATGAAAATTACTTTGATTTGCCACTGTGAGCGCATGCAGTTATGTGTGTGTGAAGGTGCTCTGTGATATGCTGGCTTCTTAATCATGGCTATTTTTGGTATCGCACCCAGTGTGACAACAGTTACCCAGTAATTCATTAAGGAGTTTTGGAAGATCAAATAATCGATTTTTTTAAAAAATAAAAACTGTGTTAAATGAAAATAGATGTATATTGTATATAGTATCAGTCAGTCATTTTCCAGCCTGCTATATCCTAACACAGGGTCACAGGGGGTCTGCTGGAGGCAATCCAAGCCAACACAGGGCACAAGGCAGGAACAAACCCCAGGCAGGGTGCCAGCCCACCGCAGGGCACACACACACACCCACACCCACCAAGCACACACTAGGGACAATTTAGAATCGCCAATGCACCTAACCTGCATGTCTTTGGACGGTGGGAGGAAACCGAAGCACCCGGAGGAAACCCACGCAGACATGGAGAGAACATGCAAACTCCACACAGGGAGGACCTGGGAAGCGAACCCAGGTGTGCTAACTGCGAGGCAGCAGCGCTACCCACTGCGCCACCGTATGTAGTATATTAGACAGAATTGTAGAATGTATATTATATATTTGTATTGTGTGCACTCAATGTTAAAATGTAGTTGTCATTAATACCAAGTTACAGTCACAGTATCCTTTACTGTTCTGTTATCCTCCTCTTGTTCCTCCTCCTTAGAACGCTCAGAAGAAAGGAAATCTCCGTTTGAAGTCCTCAGGAGATTTTTCCAGGTAAATCTCATCCCAATATGTTTTTTTTTTTTTTGGTTTCTGAGCCATAACGTTCTGTGTGAGTTCATGAGGTGTGGATTCATTAAATGTTTCATTACTATCAATAGGAATGAACTAAAGCCAAGAGGCAGCAAAATCCCCATTAGAAAAAATGCAGTGTTTGGTCCAAGTGTGTTTCAACGTAACATTCTTAATGGGGAACCAATTTTGAAAGTGTGGAGTCTCAAAAAGCAACCAGCAGGAATGGGTAAGTCATTTATGTAAACAGAGATTTTAAAAAGGGCCCACAAAATACATTACTATTGACTGTTATAGGATGAATGACAGCATGGCTTGAAGAAGAGAGAAATAATTATTTTTTAAATATTAACAGCCATCCTTACTAATGGAATTGCAAGCTGTTCCTTGTGTGATGTATATTAAAAGGTGCACTGAAGAAATATTAATCATTCGGATTGATAACCAGAGCTTAGTGTCCTCAGCATTTGGAATTTAAGATGTCTCCTAATGCTAGGCAGTCAAGTAAACTGTGTTCTTAGATTTTTTTCAGTCAAGGAAGACAGATTTAGATAAGGTTATGATACTCACTGATCATGGCACAGGAGAGCAGCAGCATGTTTATATTTGCTTAGCATACACTTTTATCCAAAGTAACTTACGAAAGAGGTCTACATAATTGAGCAAACATCAGTCTGGGGGACTGCTTGTGGACAAGTGACAAGTGCCACAGGACAAAGATACAAAATTTATAATCACAAGTGAAGAGTTCAGAACAAAGTACAAGTGAGTTACAATTCCTAAGTAGCAAATCCTAACTGTAATATCACTAAGACAGAAATTCACCAAATAAAAGAGTCTACAAATGCTTCTTGAACACATTGAGGAAGTTAGGCAGTGCAGTGCAGTGCAGTACAGTGGTTAAGGCTTAGAGCTGCAAATCCTGCTACTGACATTGTGTGACGATGAGGAAGTTAATTACCCCGTCTTTGCTCCCAAAGCCGGCCTTAGGGCGAAGCGAACGAAGCGACCGCTTCGGGGCCACAGCTGGAGGGGGCTCACTGCGGCCAAGGTTTTTTTTTTTCCTGTGATGTGACGCTGCTGCGGAGGGCCCAATGGAGCAACAGACTCCTTCACTCCAACCTCTATTACTAATTTTGTTATATATATAATTCACGGGCAACATATTCCATCACCTAATTGCTTAATAGCATTGACTGTGCTTAATAGCATTGACCTTCGGCAGAGAGGAGTTTTTCAAAACTCAAGCTTATCAAAAATTACTTGCGAAGCTCCATGAGCCACGAATGTCTGAATAGTCTGGCATTGATTTCAATTGAGCAAGAGATAGTCGAATCTCTTGATTATTCTGAAGTTATTCATGAGTTTGCCAGTGCCAAGGTTCGAAAAGTGTCTTTTGTGTGAACTAGATTTCACGGAAATCTGAATATCTCGAAAGTATGAAAACAAGCTTTAAAACCGAATAGAAATGTAAAAATAAAAATAATGTCGATCTCAACTTCATAAAATAAAAAAAATATATATATAAAAAATATAAAAAGCAAAAAAAAAAGTGCTTGGCCTAGCTATTTACCTCCACGTGCTGCCTGGTGGAAACAACAAAAGCTGGCTAAAATGTAGCTTTATCTGTTAATGTATCATCACTAAAGACATTTATGCGGGCCCACTCCGACCTCCATCACTCATACCCTTCACTCAGGGCCTTGTTTGACAGTCTGCGCCGACAGCCTGCAAATTTGGCTCCTGTCAGTGTGTTACGGTTATGGTTGCCAGTGTCAAACGGAAATCGTCAAAAAGTGATGGTTGTAGATGCCGGGAAAATGCATTTCTGCAGCACAGAATGCAGGAAATCACTTGGCGACCGGAGCTCTGCCCCGAACCCCCTAGCTGCAGGGTGGTATCGGTTTGCTTCGGGCCCGAAATTGTCTAGGGCGGCTCTGTTGCTCCAACTGGAAAAACAAACAAAAAGTAACTGATTGTATCTCAGATGTTGCAGCTGCTTTGTATAGAGGCCTCAGTGAAATAAGAAATATTAAAATTAGGGAAATTAAACATCAAGCAAGAACATATATCAATGACCCCATAGACACCTGCAAGCTATTGAGAGCAGTAACAGTTTTTTCTTTTTGTTTGTTGTGCCCCACTTGAAATGCACCAGTTCTGCCGATATAGACTTGCTTGCACCACATTAATAGAGATGTTCTTACAGACAAAGATAAAGCAATGGGTGCATTTTTCACTCGCTTTTATGAATTCTACAAAATTACTTTAAATAGGAAACATAACTGCAAAAGCATATGCAGGAGAGGCAAAAGTGTCTATTATACCAGAAGAATAAAACAAAGTAGAAAATTATTCAATTTTCTATTCATCACAATGATGAGTTTGTGAGCAGCTGAAAGCAGTTTGTGGGAATTGGAATTGAATGAATAAAAGCCAGAAAAAGTCACAGAGGAAAAAAGTGAGAGAACTGGCATATATATAACTTACAGCAGACAAACATAACTTGCAGATTTCAGAGGAGAGTCCATTCAACTTTTGAGTCTGTTGACTTCAGTTCAGGGTTCTGGGGTGCCTGCCTCAGCAGATGTAATGATGGTCCATCACGGGGCGAACTCACTCACCCGATGACAAGTGAGCATCACCAAGTGCCTTGACCTGCATGGCTTTGTTATACTGGAGGAAACAATGGAGCACCTGAAGGGACACACAATGATGAGGCCAGAATTTGAACTCAGAAGTCTGCAGCAGTTAAAAGGATTTTTGGAGTCCGCATTTGGATCATTTTATCAAACTATGGCAACTGCCAGTGAGTGGCATATTTTATCATGATAACTTTCTCCCACTTTTTTATTCTAGTTTGTTATAGGGCTGTTACTTTCATCAGTTGCAATCACAGGCTTTGAATTCAGTTTAAATCTGTTTGTGTGGTTTTCTGTTCACCACCCTGTTTTCTGTTTAGGTATTCTAGGTGTGGAAAGTTCAGCCTTGCTTCTCAACTCCAGGCCACTCCAAAAATATAAGAGACCAGGATCACTAAATGTGAATGACCCAAACTCAAGGACACCAACAGATACCACTAAGGTAATGTCTTCAGCCGAAGGGGTGATTTCTATTTTTTAGCTATTTTTACTTCTGTCGGGATATTGGAGTATTTTTGGCAAAGGGAAATTTTAATACATTGGTAAAAATTACATAATTGTGGTGTATTGCATTGTATTTGTACTGCTTTAAGAAAGACATTAACTAGATACTAAAGTACACAAAAAAATTTTATTTGTTTTTATATTTTATATTTTTATTGTTTGTTTTTGTTTATCTGAACACCTAACACCTTTCCTATAACATTAAATCTAGGATCTTACAGAAAACCAGTTATCCTCAAGGGAGATTCTGACGTATTCAAGCGTCTTGTGCAGCGAAGCATGAACAAACAGGAGAAGCAATTCAGTAATCACAGAAGGTGACCAGCCTGAGGTTATTACAATTATAGCTCTGATTAAGCTGCATTATCTTTGGGTGTATTTATTCAGTTTCAGTAAATGGCATCCACAGTGGTCTGGCTGCATGTCATCCAGGAAAGACAGGAATATGAGCTTTGACTGCCATCCAGGCTGCATGTGATGTGCAGTTTGCTGCAGGATGTGCTCCTTTTAACCAGCATCTTAAATGGGAAAGGTGGAGTCCAACTCTGCAGATTGTGGAAAAGATACTTATTGGCACGCTTGCTGCCACTTAAAGTTAAGCAGTCTCTTGTGTCAATGAAACAAAAGAGCTCTGTTGGCAGTTCTTTAATTCACCATCAAAATATTTTGCAAAGGTTTAAACTTTACAAACCACTGCACATGTAGGACTGAATACTTGTATTTATTTTTCTATTTATTTGTGTTGGGGTTTGGTGCTTTTCTTATTAATGCCTTCCTAAGGGAGATGCAGTATCAGTTTTCATTCTAACTAATCTCTCAATCGGACACCACTTCTCAATTATCTCACTACTTTTCATTTCACATTATTTTGTTTTCTGAATTTTTTCGGCATGGTTATTTTATTTTTTTTAGATTTTAACAAACATCATATTTTCTTAGAAGACAGGTCCTGATCTTCATCCCTTTGTTCTCTCTCCATCTAAAATGGCAGGCTGTTTGTAATAAAGTGCAAAAAGGCCACTAGGCAAGTGTGGAGTTCTCTGCCACTGTGAGTGGACACCCCGATGTAGTACTGACCCCTCTGTTAGTTTCTGTACTGTCCTAAATACTTGATGGTAAAAAAGACAAACCAACTGGAATAAGCGTGAGTGCCTGGTGCTGCCCTGCATTTCTGCTTAATGTCTCAGACTCTCACCTTGAGTCTGATGTATAATGTTTTTTTTACTATGTTATGGAAACTGGCTTGCCAATCGCATCACTTGTGGAAAAAGCAAACAGATTGATGGTTTAACTGACTGAGCTTTTTGTCTTGAACAGATCAAGTGTAAGGTCAGTCATTCATGCATTTAAATCTTTTCTTCATGTGTTAGAAATACATACAGTATGAAAAGGTTTCTGCAATCCCAATTAATATCTGGCATGGAAAAAAATGACAAATTCCTTTACGATGTCTAGAATTTTATTAACTCTTTCAGGGCTGATGTTGACTTTTGTCAAAATTCAGGGTAGAGGAAGGTAATCAGCTGTAAACTGCAACAAAACTTGCCCTTACGTTTTAGTTCGTCCCTCTTTGCTAAAAGGAAAGTTACATAGCTTTGTTGATTTAACTTTGATTCCCTACACGTGCATGAGTAGCGAAGAGCAAACAACCTGACATCTGGCGAGACTCCAAACCGAATTTACAAAGCAAAATACTCAATGGATGTCTTATGTAATTTCATCGAATAGGACTCTGACTTGTCGGACTGAGTTTGATGCAAGTGATCTGGAGATGGGTATGGAAAACGAAAGTGAGGTACCAGCATCAGCTGATCAGTCCCCAGCTGATCATGGTGCTGAACATGTTCGTGTAGCTGATGCGCCTAAGGCAGTGTTCGCCTGAGAGGACCACCTCTTATGATGACAAGAAGTACAAACCGTATTGAGTCACTCTGTGGCCTGCACTGCCACCCACCTGCTGTGTGAAGACAGCCACACTTCCTCCCCACCATGCATTCTTGCTGACCATCAAGACGCCCCTGCTTAGCCACTGCTGCCAGAGATGCCGAATATGTGTCAACAGCAGCCACAGCACATAGCAACAGACGTTTGACGTGCTTTTCAGAAAACTGAGTTTTTTGGAAAAAATATTCAGCCCTCAAAGAGTTAAGGGTGTCCCTCACATTTCACAAAAGAATTCTTGACGACCCCTAAATATTATGTTCAGTTGCCAAGTACATCTCCAGCATGGCAGCACCATGCTTAATCTGTGATTTCACTGGTCATGTGGCACTCTTTCACTTCATTTCATTCCAAGGCTGTGAGTGGAAGTTTTTTTTTTTTTTCCAGTAATCCTGCTACTTTCCAAGTCCCCAAAAGCTTCAGAGACTACGAAGTTGACTGGTGACTATGCAGTACATTGTCCCAGTTTGTGTGTGTTCATCCCATCCTGTGTTACTGTTACATACAATGTCCTCCATAAGACACATTTTTCCTTGATTTACCCCACTGCTCCACAGTTTAAAATGACAAATCAAACAATTCTGATGTGATTAAAGTGCACATTGCAGACTTTAATTCAACCATGTAGCAAAAGTGTTGTTGTTTCTACATGGTGTGACCTAAATGTATGGAAATACCCTGAAATTACAGGCAGTCTGCAGTGTGCACTTTAAACACGTCTCAATTGTTTGATTTGCAGATTTAAACCGTGGAGCAGAGGGGTAGATAAAGGAAAAATGTGTCTGTCCCAAACATTACACTAGTCTACAAAAAAATATTTTTTGTTTGTTACTGGGAACTTCAGAGCAGCTCTTTATTAAGTTTTTTACACTGATTTCATATATGAAATCAGAATTAAGCTAGCACGTCAAGTTTTCAAAATACACATCATTAACATTTTGACACTTTTGAATATCAATATATCAACATCAGGAGTTTGGACTATGACCCACCAAAATTGTTTTGATGCGTTTATTCTGAAAACAAACCAGAAGACAACACCAGTGACAAGTTAAAGCATGCCAATTTACCTCAATACAAAAGTGAGGTCAGCATGCCCAAAAAGCTTTTGTGCTTGTACTGCACATCCATCTCTCTTTGCAAGAACCAACAGCAATCACCCATCATGCTCGGAGTGAATTTGTCCCCGATATCAGTTTTCCATCACCTTTATATCTTGATGAAAACTTTCCCAATACTCATCACTGACATTGCCCAGATTTGGTGGAAAAAAGTCAAGACGAGAATGTAAAAAATGTATCTTCAGTGATATTCTGGCTCCCATAAGCTGATATTCTTTCAGCAGGTTCTCCACAAGCTCAGTATAATTCTCTGCTCCGTGACTGCCAAGAAAATTCTGGACAACCCACACAAATGCTGCCGATTCAGTGGACTTCCGTTTCCTTTTGAACTCGTCAAGCATCAGTTCACGGATTTCAGGAACAACAAAAACACATTCCTTAATTTTAGCTTCAATTTTCTCGAGACCAAACTTATTTCTTGAATGCTGAAAAGCATCGCCGATTCTGTCCATCACCATGAAAAAATTTTCAAAGTGAAACTAACAAACAAAATGTCCTGAAATGCAATGTTACGTTTAACAGTAAAACCTCTACCTACTGCACTGTTGTGTCATTATGCTTTACAGTTATAAGACCTGGTAATCAAGAACAAATATTTTTTCTGCTAATCAAAAATTAATCATTTTTAAATAAAATTAAAAATGACAAGGCAAACCACTCACAGCTATAACGTGTGGCGAATTCTTTTATCTCAGTGGCGTCCCTAGTGGAATAACAGGGATTTATTAAAATGGTTATCCGCCTTTACCGTCTAGTCACCCTAGTTGTCCAAGACCTGGAACATCAGAACTAAAAAATGTGACGTGCTGGATGAACAGATTTGGAGTCAGCAAGTGAAACCTGTTAAAGTAAAGGTGAAAGACTCCCAGCAGTAAAATGCTTGTTGACCAATGTTATAGCAGGCACTGTACGTCAGTGCCTCATGAACCATTAGAGGAATAAACCAGTTTGGAATGTGGCTGGCCTGATGGATGTGCTGGTCCAGTCAAATTTACAGACGTCTTTGCCTATAGCCACACTTTGTAAAGATCACAGAAGAGCATGCAGGGACAAAAGGATAGTGTTGAGAAGTAGATGAGATTAGAGAGGTGAGAAACTAAATGTTTATTTCTAAAATATTTAAAAGGAGTTTTCATGTGGGCTTGCCAAAATGTTTAAAGTTTCAGTTGTTAAGATTAATGTTTAGAGTATTGGAAACTTTAAGGAAATAATGTTACTTGCATTCAAATAGCAGTATCTCCATATTAGTGGTGCAGCTGTTATTTTTATATAGGATCAATAATTTTTATATCTTTTCTGTCACAAAGATTGATTCAGGTTATGCTTGTATAATCATTTAAATATTTTTTGTGTGTTTCTTTGCTTTTCTCCTTCCTGCACTTTTTTGTGGATTTTTGAAAAAGATGTTCAGTAATAATTCTTTATGTATTTCTTATATTTAAATGTACATTATGAATGACAGTTGTCCATTTAAATAAAGCATTTATTTACAAATTTGTGTTTTTAATGAATTAGCAAACACCACCACTTTGGAGAAAACTATTACATAAAAACAAAGGTTTTCATTCTCCTACTCAGTGACAATTACATTTTTTGCTATAACAACAAAATGAGATAAACTTGGCCTATCAAATTTATTGGCTTACTTTATAAAATTCCTGATAAGTTAAAACAGACATTTTAGCTGAAGTCTTGTATTAAGATGTTAATGTATTAGACTGAGCCGGGACACTTTTTAGTCTGTCAGTCCAAAGATTAAATAAAGTTAAGATTTGTGAAATACTGATCCACACAACAATATGTCCATGTTTAATGCTTTTGCTATGGAGCCACTTGAGAGGGACAATCAGGTGGATGCAAACAGATAAACACGGGGATTTAGGCGCTTTGGGGGGTGACAACTCGCCTTCACATGACAAGAAAGAAAATGGTGCCTTTTGGTATTAACCAGACAGAGGCAAACAAGTGAAAACCTACATGCTATAATTAACAGTGGCCCATATGAAGAAAAGAGAAAAAGCTAACACCATTCTACCCAAATTAAATCATTCTGCAATGAAACAAATTATGGTCAAATGGGAGAAAATCAAACATCACAAGTGATGCATACTGTGCTGACCATGCCATGAAAGTCAGGAGGTATGCTGCCTGAAACAGGTGCACAGAAACCCCAGGGGATCTAAGACACAATGATGGTCAAGTCAACTGATTATATAGTCTTGGTCTCCATGATGGCCAGCACTATGGCCATGAGGCAAATCCACCCACTAATCAGTTCAGAGATTATATTATCCTCCTATGTGGTCTTTTGTTAGTTTTATGTGTGATGTATTTGATCAATTAATATGTCATACAGCAGAACACACTCTGTGTAAGAGAGAAAAAATGGCACAAATCGAAGAGTAAAAGCACCAGAGGCTCAAGGCTTTGAAAAACATACCCAGCAGAAGTTGGTGTGAAGAATGAGGACTGACGGAATAAGAACAAATAGAACTTTCCATCTTCAAAAAGCACACTGCCGTAGCAGTTAATTCAGTTGCTGCTTGGCTTCATTTTATCCTTCAGGTTTGTTAGGTAATGACCACAAAGTCTGGTCTATTTATACAGCACAAAATGCACCAGACTTAACATTTTTGACATTCAGCAAGAAAACAGTTGGCACTTCAACAAAATATCCACAAAATTTAACCTTCAACCACATAGTGTATATTCTATATGAAAGAACCAGAAATGAGCATACCAAACTTATGTGGATGTGCTGAAGGGAATTAAAGTTCTGCCACACTACGTTCTTAACATACTTGAGACAATTTTATTTAGGAGCTCTAGGTTCTTCCCATTGACCAAAGACTCACCATTAGCTTGAGAAGTGACATAATTGGACCAGGGACAGTATACCTAGTTATAGACTGGTATTTTATCCATTCCTGGTTCATGGTTTTCAGCTGTTGCTGGGGAAGGCTGTAGCTCTTAATGACACTATAGCAGAACAATGGAGGGGTAGCATGCTAAATCATTTCTTGACCATAATTTAGTAATCTCTGTTCACAGATATGCATTCTTGTATTTCAGCCAAGCTTAGGGTGGCAGTTGCAGTGAAGTTTGCAAAATGGTTTGTACCTCGTCATCGTGTCTGTCCACCCAAGCGAACTTTGCCATAGGTGCATCGGCTACACAAAGTGTTCAGCAACACAATCAGCTGGGGACCGATCAGCTGATGCCAGTACCTCACTTTCGTTTTCGATCTACATCTCCAGATCACTTGCATCAATTCAGCGATAATATGAAAAAAGTCATCCACAGATTATTCCGCTTTGAGCATTCACTTTGGTATCTCTCACCACATGCCATTTTAGAAGCTGTTTGCTCTTCGCTATTCATACACGGGCAGGGAATCGAGGTCAAATCAAAGCTAACGCTAACTTTCCTTCTAGCACAAGTGTATCGAAAAGCACTGTAACAGCAAGATCACTGATCTCTATTGATTACTAGCGAGACAGAGACTTTCAAAATAACAAAAACTGCATTCAAGTGTGATAAAATAATTGTCAACATTAATACGATAACATGTTAACTTGCCCAGCCCTGATTTTTAGTCATGGGGTTCTAGAATATTTCTATTTTAATGGAAGGGAGTTTGACTTCTTGTATAATTCTTTAATGTAATGACAAAAGACCTGGAAGTGTTGTCCCTAAACCCCTCCACCCCCCAATCACTTTACCTCTTAAGTACTAAAAGACTTGACATGTAAAACATTCTCGATGCCGTTTAATGCAATTCAGTATCATAGAGAACTGTAGGCTGTCCCAGCAGCACGGAGTGTAGTGCAGAAATCAACTCGTCCCCGCATACAATCACGGGAACCAATATGCATTCGCCAAACCATCTGTTAGACCAATTAGCCATTTCAAATTATCCCGATGTGGCCGTGGATGACGGGTCCTTGTACCATAACATAGCTGGTTGCTGCTTTGCGCCAACTTCTAAGAAAATCTACTCCCAACCCCCCCTCCCGATCTTGAACTGTACTAAGAATGGCATTCCCCTTAAGCCTAAATGACCATGGCTACAGCTTTAAGTAAGAAGATGTACTGTTTTGCAAGTGTGAGAATTGTGATGAAATTCTCACTTCTTAAACAAAAAGTCCTTAATTGAAGGACAACATATCTTAATAAATCATACAGCAAAACCAGATTCAAATTAAGTTATCCATTTTGTCATGTATTCATTCAAAAATGTGGTTATTCACACAATACCTACAATGGCAAATTTTACACCATGATATAATCACGGTGCACAATAAAAAAAAAAAATTAGAAACAACTGAGCATTTCAACAATTAACAGAAACAAAATACTAAAGAAATCTAGTGTCCATAATTTGAAATCTGTTCCATCTGCGGAAATTCTTGATTGTGATTTCCATCCTGTAAGAGAAAGAGAGGAGACTGTTGAGATCAACTTTTTGTTTAGATTCAATGCATTACTTTGTAATGTATACAGTTTGTAAAAAGGTCAACACTTCAACATGTGCCCAAACTAACAAGCAAACTATTGGATAAAATGCCAAAAACACAGACTTTAAAACAGGAATTCGGCACCAGTTAAATATAAGTGGCATCAAACACTACATCATTTAATATTCTCATTATTTGATAACGTTTCCTGAATTATAACAAAAGAATTAAAATAGTCACTATAGCTGTATAGATCCAAGCAGCATATTAAGGAGTCATCAGGGTGAGTAAAATCTTACATGGGCTACAGCAAGAAATTCTGATGTACAAAATTGTCCCTTTTGTAGTTCCCAAGTTGTTAATCAGACCATGACAGGAACTTGACCATGGAGGCAGAAAAGTTGAACAGAACTAATCAAAAAGCAACCAAATATGGATAATACCAAGTTATGGCCCAATTTCTCTTAATTCCCAACATGAGCTCTAACAAGCTTATAACAGCAGGAGATTTTTATTGTATATTAAACCCTACTTTAAACAGGGCAACTACAATATCTATAACTGCACAATGATGGATCACAATCTGTCAGTCCAAGGGGGTTTCTCATTAGAGACAACAGTTCCAATTGTATGCCTGCACATTTTTCTCTTTTATTTTTAAATATAAACATTAATACCTTAATACCCATTCTCTCAAATCTTTCAGTCATGATGCCATTAATATTACCAACAATTAACAGCTCACTGGAATATTTTGACAATGCTATAGAGCAGGGTTCCCATACCTGGGGTGCCATGCCGTGCCTGGGTGGCCCCCTAGCCCCCCCCCTTTGCCACAGACAAGGGGGACTGAACTGGATACAACACCTGCCATTCACACTCCACCCATTTCTCTTGCTAGCAGCCCAGGCACTTGCCCAGCAATTTCACTGTGTGGTGTATCTGTTTTTGAACTGCAATGCAGAGCTTGTTGACTCTCTGGCATTTCTTAGTGGTGTTACATCACCCATTACTTCATGGGAATCTCCAATCCCCTTAAACTGTGTGTCATTTCCTCATGACACCGGATGCCTCGTGGGATACCGAAATGTGGTAGATGTTCGTGATGGGTATTGTCTACAATAATATCTTAATTGTTTTTTAAACGATGTGTTAGCTGAAATTTGAGTATGTCACTTATTTTGCAAAAAACAATCCAAAATACGCTTTGAGAATCCACACATTCACTGTATCTTGTAACCTAAGAGGATAGATTGCTGTGCATGGGCAAAATAAGCTACCGTAGCTGCCTAAAAATGAGTGACCAAACAGGAGTCATCTATCCACGACAGATCTAAATCACACACACTCGCAAAACTTTAGTGGCATCATTCTACAAAAAAACACCTGTGTATCACAGCCTCAAGGAGCCCTCTGGAGGGCATGCAACCAAACTGTTCTGAAGCCAGACACTGTGGACAGACTGATGTTTCTGTCACACAACTTTAGGTTTCCTCAGTTTCCTATAATCTAACAATTGTTTATTTTCTATCTGTGTGCAATATTGAACAGAACATGAAGTTAGTAATTTGTTTGAAAATGTTGTCTCTGTGCATTATATGACAAAACTTGTTTACAAAAACTAGTTTTTTTTATCCTTTGCAGTATAACAGAAGTTTAGATTTTTTACACTACAGTATGTAAGATTTTTGTTTTTGCACGTATGCTGCATAATTCACCTTACAGCACAGCAGTTTGTTTATCCAGACTGCAATGTTCATGACCTGTAGTTCAATTATGATAAGTATTTTATTTCCTTTGGATTCATATCTTGTTTACATTAAAGTGTTTAAAATGCTCTCCTTTATAATTGTTTTGTTGCTCCTAGTGCAATTTTCTTGTGTAAATCCTGTAGAGCACTTTGAAATAGTGATTTTATTGTTTGTATTATTTTACTTCAGTTTTAAGTAAATAAATGTGACCGGTTTTCCTTAACTGTTTCCATCAATCTCATTAGTTAAGCTACAAATATTCTATTAACAAGACTAAGCTAGATCAATAAGACCTTTACAAACATGTTTTCTGCCAATATCACACTCCTTTACCCCAAACCCCAGATTGTCACTCGAGTGTCAAAGCTTAAAACTTTGAGATTTCTAAAGGTTAATTTCTTAATTTATATTTAAATTTTATGGATCGAATTAAAAGCTTATTTTTGCTTTGCGCACTCCCCCACCATAACCAATCTTTTGGTAGAGGAGTGAAAGCTTTAGATTCATCAAAAAGTTTGATCTCTGGATCTCAATGTTTTAGGGTACCAGATACCAAAAATCTTGATATCTCGATGATGTGTCTGTGTGTCAGTTTCTTGAGGATTGTCTAGAGCAGGACTATTCTCTTACAATTTCAGTTGGGCCAGATTTTCAAACCAAGAAATTTAGCTTGCCCAAATTTTCATCAGCCGGTAAGCCACAGGTAATGACAAATTAATGGATTTAAAAACATGTTTATTTGTTGCTTCACTTTTACATTTGCTCACACCTGACACAGGCACGTCAGAAATGTATTAAAAAAAAAAAAAAAACTTGAGTAGAATCTGAGGTAGAGGGAATATTTTTTTCCCCACTTTTGAAATAAAACAACATTTTGCTCACATCTGACCCAGACACATCTCAAAGTGCATAAAATCTAAAAGTGTACAGTATTAGCAATTACATTTGTTTCTCTTTTCAAATTCGAGATCCTAACACAATTTAAAGGGGTGATTATCACAGGCAAGGATATTTTCCCCCCACAGAACTTAAACCATTTCATTCACATAGTTTTAATCACTCGTATGACAGAGGTTAAAGTTCAGTTCCACAACAAAGCCTTTCCTGTTGAAATTGTGAGAATCTACCTGAGGAAATGTTTAACAGAAAGGCACCATGTATGGCATGAAAGTGGAAAATATGATACCATTTTAAAGTTTGTCTGCCGTCAATCCCAGAGCAGCCCGGTAAAACAACTGTAATACACCCACAACGTTAAAACGCAGACTTCATCACATCGCTGTGCGTGACGAAACAGAGGGCAGCCGACTGCTCATACATGTTCACTGACAGGCAGGCCAGCATTTTGCATAGAGTATGCATTAAAGCAAAAGAGAAATGGCATGCAAAGATGTGTGAACACAAGGAGATCAGTGAAAAATCACATCTTGTGCTGCGGCAAATCGGGACAACTAAATTTCACGGGGCACGGATATATTCATAACAGGGGACCTATATGATGGGCAGATAAATTTCAAATGTTTTGCTTGCCTACCTTTTGTTTTGATGGCCGGTTGCATCATATCCAACCCATCATTCATTATTCTAGCACAAGCGTAACCAACCTTTCTTAGAAATATTTTCCTACATGAGTCTCCAAGTCTGACGTAATTTTCGCCACGACTCATTCACACCCAGTGTGGGATATAAACTAGCCTTTATATGGCTTAAGGATATGCAAGGGGAGCCTGTACCAACACATACAACACGTATATTAACAGCACACAGGCTCAGCAATAAAAAAAAAAAAAATTAATAGTTTAAAGTTTCAAAGATATAATTTCTGCTTAGTTTGCCAGTTGCGAATGAAAATTGCCAAAGCCTACTTTTTAGTTGCATTTGTGGCCATTTTAGATGCAGTCTGGAGCCTTGGCAGAACCACGGGCTGTGCCAATCGGAGGTTGCTTCTGGGCCGCATATGTCCCACTGGCAGCCATTTGAATAGGCCTGGTCTAGAGCTAAAATGGTTGGATGAAAAAAATACCAAGCTCGAAACTTAAGCCTGTTATGAGATGATGATGTGCCGATTAATTTTTGAGTCAAATAGTGCAAGAGAAAGCAGCACCCTAGAGGAACCCTCAAATACTATAATTCTGCAATTAATTATGATTTGTTCTTGTCAATTGCTATCATAATGACCTACTGTATTTTATGATCACACACAAAAAAAAAAAAAAAAAAAAGCCAGCATCAGAGTGGTAAATAATTACTAAAATGTTATAGAATATTTTGGGTAATTTGGTTCCTAGGTCGCAAAGCCTACTGACAAGGTTTGGAACCAATGAATTAGCTGCACTTCTGAGGGGACTGCATTCTTGTGTATCACATAAAAATAAAACTACAAACTAGAAGGGCATCAAAACTGATTTCTAAAACTGACCAAGAATATGCAAAAAAAAAAAAAGAAAAAAGTTTGTGACTGTTCCTAGAGGTCACAAGAAATGTGAATGTCCATCTCTCATTTATATAAAGCACTAGGCACCTGTACACATTTCACAACTGATTGTATTTAATATTGCATACTAACAGTCTTTAGTTATTTCCTCAACATTATTAATAGTGGATGTTTTTGTCACAGCAAACATTGTGTAAACATAGTTCCCTGATAAAAAGTCAAACTCTTTATATTAAACCACACAGAGAACAATTTTAAAGCAAAGCACAAGAAATACATATGGCAGAAGTGCTGGGCAGAGCTTGTTGCTCTGCAGAATGAGATGCAGTTTGTTACTAAATATGGGAGTAGTCGGTCAATGGATAACAAAGGGAAAATGAGAGTAACAGCAAAAAGTATAATACTGTGTAAGTGATCTGAATAAGTTTTAAATTATTCATTGTTTCAAGCAATCGAGGCACAGTGGTAGCGCTGCTGCCTTCTAGTAAGGAGACTTGGGAGTTTGCATGTTCTCCTTCTCCTTATGTCTGCCCAGGTTAGGTGAACTGGCAACATTAAATTGGTCCTACTGCGTGTGTTCACCCTGAGATGGGCTGGTGATCTGTCCATGGTTTGTTCCTGCTTTGCACCCTATACTAGGTGGGATACCTAAAGCCCCTGGCCTCCACAATCTTGGTCTGGATTAAACAGGGTAGAAAATGACATATTTCAATTAATCTGTGTCAAGTCAGCAGCCAACTTAGACTGCATTTGTAACCATGTGTTAGCAGAGGTAGCTAAATAAACACTACAGACACTAAAAATGATCTTTAAATTGCCATTTTAAAGCTGTATAATTAAAGGCAAAAAAAAAAAAAAAAATCAGAAATTAGTTATTTTCCACTGTCAATAATGACAAAGGAAACCATGTTTTGTGTGGTATGAGGGATGCTTAACACTTTTCTATCACAGAGCAGGGGTAACTGGGATTCTAGTTTCAAGAATGAATTGGTACAGATTTAGAATGATACATTTATGGTGCTGGAGAAGTATTTAATGTGTTCTTAGTACAACTGCCAACACTGCTGTGATCTTCTCCGAGTCAATGGAGGTTCTGATCATGGCTCTAAAGAGACTGGGTATCTGGGCTTGTGAGTGTCCTGGATAAAAATCAAGATCGAGGCCCTTAATGACCTTTTAAGCACAGCCATCAGCAGTGTGTCTGTCTACAGAGACAGTGTCAACTTGTAAAGAGGTTGACTTAACTCGGCAGTGACATTCCTGTCTCTATAGACTCTTCTTATTTAGTAGGTGGACTGGGAGCATGGTGAGTTATGATGTCACTGGAAAGGGGTGTGTGGCACTCCCAATATCTATGCAAAAAGACGAAAGTTCAAGTCTTTAGAGTACTGGTGCTTCTTGTCTTGCTATATTGTTGCGAGACATTGACGCTATCCAGTGACCCGAAACGAAGACTGGATTCCTTCAGTACTGTCTCTTTGGAGAATCCTTCGGTACCGCTGGATTGACTTTGTGTTGAATGAGCGTTTACTCATGGAATCCCAAACGAGACACATTACCTGCATTGTGAGGGAGCATCAATTACAGCACTACAGACATATGGCGTGATTCCCAGAGGGTAATCCAGCTTGCCGGATCCTCATTGTTCAGGACCCAAGTCGCTGGACCAGGCCAAAGGATTGCCCAAGTAACACCTGGCTGTGGCAAATACAGGGTCATTTTCGGAGGGTGGGAATGGACCCCATGTCTGCCTGGAAGAAGGCTGCCAACCAGGATCCTGAACTGTTTTGTTGTGTGGTGGGTGTGGCAACAAAATGTACCAGTGCATGCTCCCCAACCTGACCTGACCTTAGTACAACTGTAGATTCAAAAGCGGAGCAGTGGGGAAAGGGGGAAAAGAAAGAAAAAAAAAAAAAAAGACAGAAAATGCATTGCAACAGGCAACAGAAGCCTGTCCATCTTACTAATGAAAAAATATGCTAGTCATTCATGGTTATGAAAAGACAGACAATAGAAGTGATGTGTAGAAAGTAATCTGTAAAATGCAGCAATATAACATGCTGATTAAGATTATTCATTCATTGGGCATATCAAACTGAACTGAGTAACTTTCCTCTGATTTCTCACAACAGATCCTATAGCTGAAACTGTAAGATCTAGATATTTGTGGAAAAAAAATAGGCAGCATTTAAAAACTCCAATTTTTCTTAAAGATGTTCAAAGGCAACACTGGGAATGGGACCTTTTAAATAGACTATCATAATAGAGGTAGATCAGCTACTTAAAATTTGAGAAAAGCATTGGATAAATCAGTTAAAAACTATACAGCACATGCAACTATTTCAATTAGGTTTATCTAAAAAGTATCCCGGATAACACTCAAACTGTAAACAATGACACCATGCATCTTCTTTACTAGGGCAATTACAGAATTATATGGGGAATACAATACAATACAATACAATACAGTTTATTTTTGTATAGCCCAAAATCACACAGGAAGTGCCGCAATGGGCTTTAACAGGCCCTGCCTTTTGACAGCCCCCCAGCCTTGACTCTCTGAGAAGACAAGGAAAAACTCCCAAAAAAAACCTTGTAGGGAAAAATGGAAGAAACCTCGGGAAAGGCAGTTCAAAGAGAGACCCCTTTCCAGGTAGGTTGGGCGTGCAGTAGGTGTCAAAAGTAGGGGGTCAATACAATACAAAGTAGGGGGTCAATACAATACAAAATGGAATGGAAATCTTATTTCTTTATATCTGTTCAGGTATATTTATTTGCTGAATTCAACCCAAAACCAAGGTCACGTACTAAAAATTCAATCAGCCAAGTCTTACCTTCTATGCTCCTCGACATGTTCATTCAACTTTCTTGGGGTTGTTGACAGCCACATAATGGTACAGGACTACCAGAAGGAATAGGGAAACTCCCAACATGTTTGCAAATATTGCCAGCTGCACATCTGTCACCATGCTGCAACACAAAAACAAGGGATTTCTTCTATGAGCATGAAGACTCCAAGTGCTTAATTCAGCAGCGGATTTTGCTATTCATGCATCACACAACACTTGATAAACCAAATCCACTTAGGTGATCTGACAAATGCTTCCATCTAGCTTCCAAAATGATTAACTCTTAAATATGAAAACCATTAAATCCCAACAGACTGCAATGCCTAAAGCAGTATTCAACTTATATTGCAAGTTTCTAAAGTTACACAAGCAATGCTACTTTTTCACACTTACCAGTATCTTAGCCCTTCAAATACAAAAACCACCAAAAAACATTTCCCAAAAAGAAGGGCCAGCCCGGTGCTATATAATTCTGTGCATTATTTCAAAGTGGTTACTCACTGGAACTACTAAAAAGTGAGGAAAATTTTCACTGGGAAGCTCTTACTTGCCATATTCCACATACCTTCCCTTTATTTTTAGAAAGAGGCAAATGACTTTCTACACGCAGAGTTGTTCATACACATTGGCAAAACATAATCACTGGCTGACTGGATGTTATAGCACCAACATTTTCCACAGACAAAATTAATGTATTTAAAAAGATAAAAATATGGAAATGACCACAGTTAAAGGAAATATTAAAACATAACGTAGACTTCTTTTCTTGTTTCATCCTTTTGTAAATGATCATATGCAATGTATAACAAATGATCCAAGCCTAGCTTTTGTTAATGTTACTGGAAATGCCAATTACCCTGCTACAGCATAGACTACGGCATTTAGTAAAACTCGTGTCCAAAATCCTTAATGGTTTTATCAAGTGTTTCACCTACATGCCAAGAAAAAACACCACAGATGTGATGTTTCCTCTGAGGGTGCTGATAGCAGAAGTATTGAGAAGGCCAAAAGGAGTTACATTGTGCATTTGTGCACCTGGAGAAAGCATATGACAGAGTTCCTTGAGAGGAGTTGTGATATTGTATGAGGAAGTCGGGAGTGGCAGAGAAGTATGTAAGAGTTGTACAGGATATATAGGAGGGAACCGTGACAGTGGTGAGGTCTGCGGTAGGAGTGACAGATGCATTCAAGGTGGAGGTGGGATTACATCAGGGATCGGCTCGGAGCCCTTTCTGATTTGCAATGGTGATGGACAGGCTTGACAGATGAGATTAGACAGGAGTGTCTGTGGACTATGATGTTTGCTGATGACATTGTGATCTGTAGCGATAGTGGGGAGCAGGTTGAGGAGACCCTGGAGAGGTGGAGATATGCTCTGGAGAGGACAGGAATGAAGGTCAGTATGAACAAGACAGAATACATTTGTTTAAATGAGAGGGAGGTGAGTGGAATGGTGAGGATGCAAGGAGTGGAGTTGGCGAAGGTGAATGAGTTTAAACACTTGGGATCAACAGTACAGAGTAATGGGGATTGTGGAAGAGAGGTGAAAAAGAGTGCAGTCAGGGTGGAATGGGTGGAGAAGAGTGTCAGGAGTAGTTTGTGACAGATGGTTATTAGCAAGAGTGAAAGGGAAGGTCTATAGCAGGGGTATTCACTAAAATCTAAAGAATTAGACAATTAGAAAGACAATCTATTTAGTATCATATATATTTAAGTAGCCTAGTAGTTGTATCAGCATCTGCATGTAATCAATACCAGACTTTCAAATCAAATGAGTTCAGTACAATTGAAAAACGTTGACAATATTTAATTGTCATGCAACACAGCACTGAACATGTATGTATGACTGCAGATATGTATAATGTTCCGTCACAGTATATAATGTTCTTAAATTTACTAAATTAAAGTAGGGCTGCATTTCAAAATAAGAGCGCAGTCATCTGTATCTCTCACTTTCTTCGGCTTATTTTTCCCTTTGTTTTTTCTACATGTATCGCTATCTTTCTTTTTCTTTCTACTGTCTCTCTTCCTTGCCTCTAACTCTCATCTGTCTGCGTAGTAAATTAAAGCAATGTTCACCATCTAGAATCCACTGACTTGATTCGCTGAGAGGTATCACGTGAAATGGCTTAACGCGCATACAATTGGTCTGTGCATTTCCTCATCCATTAAAACATTACCGTAAAGACTACAAAAGCTGTGCCGGATAAAATAGAAGCACCCCATAACCTTCTGTTTTGGCTTGGGTCCATATAAGACAGCTTCTGGGTCCGGGCCCGGACCGGGATCCACCTGTTAGTGATATCATGGCACTGACCAGAAAGAAGGAGGCAGAGCTGAAGGTAGCAGGGATAAAGATGTTAAGATTTGCACTAGCTGTGACAAGGACAGGATTAGAAATTAAATTAGTACATTAGAGGGTCTGCTTAGGTTGGATGGTTGGAAGACAAAGTCAGAGAGGCACTGGTTTGGACATGTGCATAGGAGAGATGCTGGGGATATTGGGAAAAAGATGTTAAAGATAGAGATGCCACGAAAGAGGAAAAGAGGACGACCTAAGAGGAGGTTTATGGATGTGGTGAGAGAGAACAAGCAGGTGGTGGGTGTGACAGAGCAAGATGTAAAGGACAGGAAAATATGGAAAAGGATGTTCCGCTGTCTGTGGTGGGCTGGCACCCTGCCCGGGGTTTGTTTCCTGCCTTGTGCCCTATTGGCTCCAGCAGACCCCCCATGACCCTGTAGTTAAGATATAGCGGGTTGGATAATGGATGGATGGATGTTCTGCTGTGGTAACCCCTAATGGGAGCAGCCAAAAGAAGAGGATGATCAAGTATTTCACCTACAACTACAATTTGGCTTGCGTATACAATTTACAATACTGTATACTGTAATTTAAATCACTCAACAAGGCAAAAAAAGGACTATGGTGCAGCTTTGTTCATAATAGTCTGCTGGGGTTTCCGAGTGTATCCCCTTAACTTAGTCTACCCTTTTAATTAGCTTGTTGATCTAGTGAGCCTTTCTTAAAGTGCTGGGCCTGTAACATCACACCATACCATAGAAGGAAAATAAATAAATAAACTCACACTGGCCACCACAAAGTTCTAAAATGTGTAAGAAGTGACTACCCACATTAAAGAAACATAACCTTCTAGGAAAAAGGAGCTTGCTTATTTCTTATATAGTGCGGCGTGCAAAAGTATTCAGTCCTCTTGAAAATCATCAAAAGTTTCTGCATGACAAAAAACTCTGTACACATTTATCCATTCAGTACTTTTAATGTGAACTCTTATGCTGTAACAATGCATTTCCAAAGTTAAAACAAACCATTTTTTGTAGATATTTAACTGAAGAAGAAAAACTCAAGTTAGTGTTTGCATATGTATTTAAGCCTTATATATTAATACTTTGTCAAGAAATGTTTGGCTGCAATAACCTTAATTCTTTTTGAACAAGTACTTCCCTGTTTTGCACATTGTTCAGGAGGGATTTTTTCCCATTCTTCTTGGCAGAATTTATAGAGATCCTATAAATGGTGCCTCTGGACAACAGTTTTCAAATACTGCCACAGCATCTTAATTGGGTTAAGATCAAGGCTTTAACTGGAGATTCCAAAACATTCACCTTTCGGTTTTTGGGCCATTTGAATGTGGCTTTGGCCTTATGCTTAGGGTCATTGTCATGTTGAAAGATGAATCTTCTCAGACTAGAACAAATTCTGCTGCAATAATACTCCTTTGTCTTCATTTTGCGGTGATTACCCAACAAAGACTATGGCTCTTACATAGGGTTCTTTTTATATTAAGAGAAATATAATTATTAAATTATGACTGCCACATTTGTGTTTTTTGTGATTACTTTGTCATTTATGTAAACCAGTAGCTTCCAAATCACAGAGGTTCTACAAAATATTTTTTTACCTTTGGAAATTTATTGTTACAGCCTAAGAGTTCACATTAAAATACTGAATGGATACAAGTATACAAATCTTTTGTCACATAGAAAATTATAACTTTCAAGGGGACTGAATACTTACAGTACATGCCACTGTGTGACGAGACCAGTTCAAACGGTCATTGACATGGACATCCAAGTACCTGCAATAATGGCCCATCCCCATATCCACTCCTTAAATAGTGACCAGGGGCCTCATGTATAACGCCGTGCGTAGAACTCGCACTATAACATGGCGTAAGCACAAAAGCCGAAATGCGCTTACACACAGAAAAATCCAGATGCAGGAATCTGTGCGTACTCCAACTTCCACGTTCTTCCGTTACATAAATCCCGATCAGCGTGAAAACTAACGCTCGTGCACGCGCATTATGTAACACCCCAAATCCTCCCAGAATTACGCCTATTTGAATATGCCAATCAATATAAATCGCCCTTAAGAGCAGCCTTCTGTGAAAAGACAATGGGAAAAGCACGGGGAAAATATAAGAATTTCAGCGAATACCAAGTGGAGGCAAAGGAAAAACATACTATTTGTTCAAATAAACCGTGGTATAAACAAGAAAAGGAAGTTGATCGAGTGACATAGCGTGTTGGAGAAACTTGAAAGCTCACATTCACAAAAATCGCACAGTGCCGGAAATAAAAAAGAAGTCACATGTCAAAGTTGCCGTGAAAAGAAGAGTTGTAAGCCCACTGTGTATATATATATATATATATTCAATATATACTGGCGTAGCCGTCACTGCAGTCAGTGCTTTTCTTTCCCCAAGTAACCGATCTCCATACAATCAGCTCTGTAATAGACATTAAGCCATCTGTAAGCTTTGTGCCGATTCTTCAAAACGTTTAAAGAACATTGAAATATCTTCGTAGTACATGTTTAATTATTCTATCCTTCATGACACTCCCAGTGAAGAATATAGATTATTTAAATGAAGTTAAAGTTTTATGTGTATAATTTAACAAACATATTTTGCTGCATTTCACCTTAAAAATGATATCGTCATCATATGTAAATACGCGCTTTATAAAGTGGCTCAGGTTGTGAGATATTATAACTGTAGTGCAAGTTTACAGTGGGGTGATTGTACTTTTAAGTACAAACCGTTCTACAAGGAGCAATTGATTGAGTGCATTTAAAGTTCTTGGGATGAAACTATTTCTGAACCGCGAGGTCCGTACAGGAAAGGCTTTAAAACGTTTGCCGTGGCTGAGGTAGCATGTGCCTGATGCTGTATACCGATAATTCTCTTTCCGATCAGCTGCTGCTGTGATTCACACTCAGATACAGTGATATAAATACTCCGAGTCGTGCAGTGAGAGTAATATGGAAAAAGATGATCCGCTGTGGCAACTCCTAACGGGAGGAGCTGAAAGAAGAAGAAGAAGAAGAAGAAGGTGCAGTGAGAGTATGGTATGGTATTTGGAATACTATGGGTGTTCCCTGAACCATTATATTGTTACGAGTTAATTACTGGCTTTACGCCAAGTGTAGGTTTTATACATCGCGATTTGAGCGTGGAAAAGTTCTTACGCAACATTTCTGTGCGTACGCACCGTTTATACATGAGGCCCCAGGTGTGGTTTTCTTGATAAAAGTTGTAGACAATTCTATCGACATGAAGAAACAAACTTCTACACCTGACTCTTATACTCTCTCTTCCACTTATCCCATAAGCATAGAATTGTCAAAAAATGTTTTGCAAGGGACATGACCCAAGTCCGCATCTATCAAGCATCCCACAATTACTCCTAGGAACAGCAATTGAAAATTGTCTGTCAGACTTTATCCAATGGGGAAAAAAAAGTAATGATTCAAGTGTTGCCCAATTTAGCGGAGTAAGAGTAGCATTTCTACTTCACAAATGTACTCAAGTAAAAGTATCTGAGTTGTTTTACTGCAGCATAAATACAATTTAAAAAAAAAAAAAAAAGGTTACTTAAGCAAATGTAACTCGTTACTAACCACCTCTTATGCTCATATATATTACTAGCCATGTGCGCCCAACTAAACTGCTCAAAAGAATTAAAGGAACACTTTGAAAACACATCAGATCTCAATGGGAAAAAGAAATCCTCCTGGATATCTATACTGATATAGACTGGGTAATGTGTTAGGAACGAAAGGATGCCACATCGTTTGATGGAAATGAAAATGATCAACCTACAGAGCCCTGAATTCAAAGACGCCCCAAAAATCAGAGTGAAAAAATTATGTGGCAGGCTAGTCCATTTTGCCAAAATTTAATTGCAGCAACTCAAAATTGTACGCAGCACTTTGTATGGCCCCTGTGTTCTTGTATACATGCCTGACAACATCGGTGCATGCTTCTAATGAGATGACAGATGGTGTTGTGGGGGATCTCCTCCCAGATCTGGACCAGGGCATCACTGAGCTCCTGGACAGTCTGAGGTGCAACCTGGTGGCATTGGATGGACCAAAACAATGTCCCAGAGGTGTCCTATTGGATTTAGGTCAGGAAAGTGTGGTGGCCAGTCAATGGTATCAATTCCTTCATCCTCCAGGAACTGCCTGGATACTCTCACCACATGAGGCCAGGAATTGTCGTGCACCAGGAGCCACTGTACCAGCATAGGGTCTGACAATGGGTCCAAGAATTTCATCCTGATACCTAATGGCAGCCAAGGTGCCTTTGTCAAGCCTGTAGCGGTCTGTGTGACCATCCATGGATATGCCTCCCCAGACAATCATTAACCCACCACCAAACTGCTAATGCCGAATGATGTTACAGGCAGCATAATGTTCTCCATGGCTTCTCCAGACCCTTTCACTTCTGTCATGTGCTCAGGATGAACCTGCTCTCATCTGTAAAAAGCACAGGGCACCAGTGGTGCATCTGCCAATTCTGGTATTCTATGGCAAATGCCAATCAAGCTGCATGCTGCTGGGCAGTGAGCTCAGGGCCCATTAGAGGACATGGGGCCCTTGGGTCACCCTCATGAAGTCTTTCTGGTTGTTTGGTCAGAGACATTCACACCAATGGCCTGCTGGAGGTCATTTTGTAGGGCTCTGGCAGTGCTCACCCTGTTCCTTCTTGCCCAAAGGAGCAGATACTGGTCCTGCTGATGGATTATGGACCTTCTATGGCCCTCTCCAGCTCTCCTAGAGTAACTGCTTGTCTCCTAGAATCTCCTCCATGCCCTTGAGACTGTGCAGGGAGACACAGCAAACCTTCTGGCAATGACACGTATTGATGTGCCATCCTGGAGAAGTTGGACTACCTGTACAACCTCTGTAGGGTCCAGGTATCGCCTCATGCTACCAGTAGTGACACGGACTGTAGCCAAATGCAAAACTAGTGAAGAAACAGTCAGAAAAGATGAGGAGGGAAAAATGTCAGTGGCCTCCACCTGTTAAACCATTCCTGTTTTGGGGGTCATCTCATTGTTGCCCCTCTAGTGCATCTGTTGTTAATTTCATTAACACCACAGCAGCTGAAACTGATTAACAACCCCCTCTGCTACTTAACTGACCAGATTAATATCCCATAAGTTTCATTGACTTTATGCTATACTCTGATTAAAAAGTGTTCCTTTAATTTTTTTGAGCAGTATATGTTGAGCGTGCTAAAGTTGTCTGTGAAGGGCTCCCTGTTTAAACGCGACTGCCAGTCGTGAACTGGGCCCTTCGTCGCACAGCATTATGATTTTTTATAAGGGAAACAAAATTACAAAAGAAAACCCTTGGATATTGATTCGATAGGAACGGCCTACTCGGAATCACTGTCCGAATCGTAATTATGTGGTGGTGTAGGAGCATTTCTGCTTCTGTCCATTCACAGTCCGTTTTGTTTTCACGATGCTATCGTTTCCTCTCACGATGTCTTCTCAACCTTTCTCCAACCTCGCAGGTTGCTTTGTGGCAATCCAAAGAGTAAGGCAATATACACGGAGCAATGGTTATAAAAGGGGACACATAGGTATCCAGGCTCTTTAAAGCATAAATAGGGATCACTTCACTGACATGTAAGCAAGCCACGGTACAACTGTGAGACACGCAGCACTCGCCGGCTACAACGTAACAATAATAATTTCTGGAACGTGCTGTTACGTTGTCATTCATTTTACCCACTGTCTTTCTTTCATTCATTCATATGTTACGTAGGCACGTACCTTTTATCTTTGGCAATCTCATTCTCTAACCAGGCCTCAGGAGCTAACCAGCGTAACACTGTCCACCACCCCTTTTGTTATTCCGGCACATTGTTGACATCCATGAGTAACAACAACGTACTAAACTGGAAGGTGGTCTACGCATGCGTGGAATTTGTGGACAAAGATCAAGATCTAAATGAAGATCTCTTTAGTTAATTTAAAGCACAACAATTTGTTTAGTTTGAATGTCTGTGTTTTGAGGTGTGACTGGCGTACTACAGTCTTCAGTAGTATAAGATTGGAGGAGATTCTTAATGCAATGCCTATGTTTTAGCTGACTCTCTACTGCCATCTAGTGCTTCTTCTAATTCATTCGCGGACAAACAAAGATCAAGATCCAAATGAAAATTATATATAGAGATATATATTTATATATAAATAAACGTTCGTTTGTTCAAAATCTTAAATCTCTGAAAGTTCTTTACGGATTGCTTTGAAATTTTGACAACGTTTCATTCGAATACATACATGTTTTTACATACCTACCATTATACAGATGTCACACCTGTGACAGGTAAAAACATGCTTTTTTGAAAACAGCGCCATCTGTTGGGCGTAAAAGCAACACGCGCTATACTAAATAAGCTCTGAATTTATTGGAGAACGACGACACTGGGATGTATGCATTAATGACGCGTGCAACACCTCGCATCCAAATCCAATTCGTGCATTGTTTGCAATCATATTGACCGCCTAATCTCCTTCATCTCCAACAGAGTTATGGGAGAAATATAAATCGCACATGGCTAAAGATATTTTCCGTCGAATACGCAAGTAAAATTCAAATATAAACATGGTTTTCACAGCAGAAATCTACAACGAAGCGTTGATAATGATTGAAGATTTGTGATAAATCGCGAACAAATTTCTCAATCAATTGGGAATGCCATTACCGAATCGATCTTCTGCTGCTTCATTCGATGTAGAATTGCGTCGTGAACAAAATTACAACATGGTTGATCTTTTGTCGTATGTGCAATCAAATATTCCTAAGCTAACGCTTGAGCAAAAAGGCATTTATGATCAAATAATGCAAACTGTCGATAACGGGGTTGGAGAAATCTTCTTAGATGCGCAATGGAGGAACAGGTAAAACGTTCCTAATTAGATTGATTCTGGCAGCAATTCGATCCCAAAATGACATAGCCTTAGCTCTTGCGTCGTCCGGAATAGCTGCGACATTGCTACCAGGTGGACGAACTGCTCATTCCGCTTTGAAATTGCCATTGAACATGCAATTCATTGAAACTCCCACATGCAACATTTATAAAGCATCCGGCATGGGAAAAGTATTGCAGAAATGCAAACTTATTGTTTGGGATGAATGCACAATGGCGCACAAAAAAATCGATCGAGGCTCTTGATCGATCATTGCAAGATTTGCGTGTAAACATCACACCATTAATATTTCTTCCAGGAGATTTCAAGCAAACATTACCTGTAATTCCTCGATCGACACCAGCGGACGAAATAAATGCTTGCCTGAAATACTCTACTTTGTGGCGACACGTAAAGACGTTAAAATTAACTACAAATATGCGTGTCCAGCTGCAAAACGATCGATCAGCTGAGATATTCTCACATCAATTGCTGGAATTTGGGAAAGGAAAGGTGCCGGTTGATCTAACCTCAGGACGAATTTCATTGCCTCATAACTTCTGTAATTTAGTAATGTCAAAAGAAGAATTGGTTGAAAAAGTATTTTCCAATATTCAAACCAAATTATAAGAATCACGATTGGCTGAGTGAACGAGCTATTCTTGCGGCCAAGAACAAAGATGTCTACGAACTTAACAATATTATTCAGTCTAACATTCAAAGCGAGGCAGTCACAAGTCCGTCGGCAGTGTTGTGGAAGCAGATGAAGCGGTTAATTATCCAACAGAATTTTTGAATTCACTCGATCTGCCAGGGATGCCACCGCATGTACTGCAATTGAAAATCGGCGTCCCAATTATGTTGCGAAATATTAACAAGCCAAAGCTTTGCAACGGCACGCGGCTTGCAGTAAAAAAGTAATGAGCAACGTCGTAGAAGCAACAATCTTGACAGGACCTTTCAAAGGTGAAGATGTCCTCATTCCTCGCATTCCTATGATTCCAACGGATATGCCCTTTTAATTTAAGAGAGCAATTCCCAATTCGATAGGCGTTTGCAATTACCATCAGCAAAGCTCAGGGCCAATCTTTAGAATTGTGCGGTTTAGATCTACACACGGATTGCTTCTCACATGGACAATTATGTTGCGTGTTCTAGAGTCGGCAAACCAGACAATCTCTATATCTGCATACACAATGGAACAGCAAAAAATATTGTATACCCACAAGCATTGTGAAATTAAACATATTAGAAACGTGCGCTCTCTCTTTTCTTTCTTTTCCATTTAACCAGACTGAGCCACAGCAACGCGTGGCCGGGTACTGCTAGTATATATCTCATTTTTAATGTGGGTAGATCCTGGATCCTGCCTTCTCTGGAACAGGAATATTAAAAGATGTTTTCTACAGCAGCTGCCCTTTTTTACAGCCACATGAATAGATTGAACAGGTAAACAGAGGATAGAACAAAGTTGCTCAGCATAAGACCTTATAAGATGGAGTACTGACTCCATCTCGTCCTGTATTTTTTTCCGGTGTGTAGCCTCCTCACTTGGTCATCAGTTATGGATAGCCCATACTGATGGTCAGAGGGGGACTCCTCACTAAGCATTCCAACTGAGGTGGAAAGAGATGTTGATTTAGTAGGAATGGTGACGGGAGCGTGGTCATTAGAAGAAAGTGGCAGTAAGAGGGAAAATCTATTAAAAAATGGTTCCGGGCATACGATTTGTCCATAAATCCTTTTGCAACTTGTAATCATTATGCTACATTAAATTGACACGAGTGTCACTGTTGTTACTGCAAATGTTACTCACTTAGATGAAAATGAAAGGCCCTGAAAGCCCTATGCGGAAAGTAGTAGCGACAAAAAGTACACATTAGTAGAATCGTTATCTTAAGCGTCTCCCCGTAACACCACACTATGCAACAATGCAATACGTAAAAACACATTCATCAAAACTGAACGGGAAACCAAAAGGGTGACACTGGTACGCGTCCTGGGTCATTGACACACAGGCGAAAAAGTAATGCTGTTTTTTTTTTTTTTTTAAACACGCAACACACGTACGCGGTTATTCGTATATTACCGTAATTATATCGCCGCGTAGACGTAACTGGCAGAATACTTCAATGCGCACTTTTCGAACCGGTGGCTGAGCGATTTCTTAGTGATTTTTCACGTCCGTAATAGTCCGTTTGACCCGTGCAGGACTCATTTTGCAACATTACCCACCGTACTAATTGTGCTAAACATACCTACGAGGTGGTCCAACTTAGTACAATACTTTCTTCCCAAGAAACCCACTGCATATGCACTTAAACTTGGTCCTGGTCCGCGGTAAACTCGAAAGTTAGTTTCGTTATCTTCAATACATACTAAAACCAGATCAGTACCCCGAGCTCTTAGCGCACTGCAAATGGCCCATAAAGTTCTAGTAGTCTATGTGGGAAAACAACATTGTATGGTCAAACTTTGTTTACGTTGAAATATATACACACACTGTGATTTGGTCGCAGAAAAACAGTCAATATGTAGATATGTCAGATATACTATGCCACAAAACTATACTACGGTCACACGAACTACACCCTTTTAACCAAGGACGAAGCAAATAAAACAAAACTGTTGATAATTAAAAAACACATTTTCTTACTTCCCACTTACCTTGCGGTACAAGAGTCACTGAAACGCACCTTCCTACAGCAAACAGCCACTCGAGTAGTTACAGCCACGTCACTTTTAAAAGAAGAATAATGAATTTCTTTTCGTCGCGTTTTTTTTCAACGTCATATCCGGAATCGCGTTGTACGGAAGTTAGCTTGGCTCACAAATGTCGGAAAACTTGTACGTTAAAAGTCACCAACGCAATTTCACGTGCTTTATCATTCAGATTAACCGAGCCTTTACGACCCAAACGGCGTTCCATAGCAAATGTGCTCTTGGCTTCTTTTAATTACGTTAAAAAGGAAGCAGTTCAGCAACACACAAGGGTTAAAAGTAATGTATGTTTTCCAAAAATCAAGAGAAAATGTCTGGTTTATTTCGAGTACCTTAGTAACGTTTGTATATAAAATATGTGTATATGTGACCCCTTGCTTTAATTATGATATATTTTAAACCAAAGTAAACGTGTTAAGAATATTTATCAGTCTTTTTTTTTTTTACTTTATTAAGTAGTTTGAGTAAATCCAGCCAGTTGGTACAAATAAAGACAGGTTTGTTGAAACACGTAGAAAATCAAAACAGAAACAGATTAACATAAATCGAAGCCAACAATATCTGTTCATTAATTAATTATTAAACTATGGTTGCCAACATATGGTCATTGGATGGAACTGAGAAGACGTTCCATGCCATTTATAATTAGGATGATGGTTATGTTTAAAATAGGAGCCATTACTGTTAACTGTGGACAGATACTACATGCTTTATAATGCATTTAGTAGGCATGGCTCCCATCTTTTAACTGGAGAAAGAAAGTGTTTAGTAACTTTCAATTGAGAAAACCAAATACAGTATGTTACTGTTTAAATATATAGTCAATGGTCTTGGTTCAAGTCTCGTCACATGCCCCAGTCTTTATTTTGTCAGTATCAGGTACAAGTGTCAGTGACCAACCTTAGATAGGTCCCACTCACATACTGAACCACACTAGGCCAGTTTGAAATTACCATGTAGCCTAACCCACAGTTCTTTGGGGTGTGAAAGTAAAGCCAGAATACCCAATGGTAAACCCATGCAAACATGGGAAAATGTTCAGACTCCATGCAGAGTGTACAAGGGGGCAAGATTCAATCCCAAGACACTTGAGGCAGCAGCATTAACAACATGCGCCACCCTGCTTCCTTTATTTTTGCATCTTCATTTACATATTTTAAGTTAAAAATATGAGATAGATAGATAGATAGATAGCACTTTGTCCCAATAGGGAAATCTAGCTCTTTACAGAAGCTTGATAAAAATTAAATTATACAACAAACAACAACCCCCTCAAATACATAATAGAATTTCTATAAGTAAATGAAAATGTTTGACTTGGCAGGTACATTGCCCTTGGTATAAAGGAGCCTCTGCTGAATAATTCATTGGCTGAAAGTACTCAGTGTGTTAGAGAGGGGATGTGTAGCACTGTTCATAATGGCACTCAGTTTTGTTTAGTCCTCTCCATTTCAACTACCTTCAGGGGTTCTAGAGTGTATCCTATAACTGAGCTTGCCTTTTTAATTAGTTTGTTGATTTAGCAGGCCTGTCCTGAAATATGTTACTGGTCCAGGACACTACATTGTAGAAAATCACACAGGCCATCACAGAGTTATAGAAGATGTGAAGGAAGTCACTACCCTTATTGAAGGAGTGCAAACTGCTGAAATGAAAGAGTCTGCTCTGCAAGTGCTTATATAGTTTCTCTTTATTATGAGATCAGTCCAGCCTGAATTGATGTGGACCTCCACAATGCACCACCTCCACATCCACTTCTCTGAATAGTGATAGGGTGTGGAGGCTGTTTGGTGCAGCAAAAGTCAATAACAAGTTTGTCAGATTTGCTGAAATTAAGCTGCAGACAATTCTCTTTGCACCAATAAAAAAAGATCTCTACCTGAGTCACCTGACTCCCAAACGCTGTGTCATCCCCCTTAGCAATACACCCATTTTTGCTGAATCAGCAGAGTATTTCTGCAAGTGACATGACCTGGTGTCATATTTATAGTCCAAGGTTTACAGGGTGAAAAGAAAAGGAGATAGGACTGTTCTTTGCAGAGTAAGGGTAATAAGAGACTGAACAAGACAGAATACATACAGTATACAGTATGTGTCTCCAGCAACTATTCCCAGTTCTCTTGAAGCAGTTCCTTGGTATTCCAAAACCAATTTAGGGATATACTCCATCCACATATATCCTGGGCCTTCTGCAGTCCATCTTCCAAGTGAGCCTATTCAAAGTTTGGATATTCATAAAAAGTAAAAATAATTATGCTTCACCTGCTTAATTAGCAAAATTATTAGTTAGTTAAAAGGACCTAGGCTTTGTTTGTCATGCTGCAAAGTTTCCCAATCAGAAATTTCACTCATGCCCTGAAAGTGAAAGCTCCACATTGGACAATTTGAAGAAAACAGTGTTACCCAAATTCTTTGAGTTATGACATAACATTGACATTTTGCCTTTATCAATAATTTAAAATAAATGTAAAAAAATAACTTGATCATCAAGAACTTGCATCTTTGCAGCCTAATTGTATTGGGAGTGACAAAATACACTTTAATTGTGTTTACTTTGCTCTTTACTTTCACATAAAAATTAAGCTTATCTTTAAATGTGTTTTGTAGACCAATTAGAAAATCAACAGCAGAGATGTCACAAGTGGGAACTTTAAAAAGTCCATCGCATGTGAAAGCAGCATCAGAGTGCTAATTTTTGTCTTTTGATTTAAACTTTGGTTCTCTAACTTTCATTTTAGTTTCTACCTCAGTCTGGCTTTAGATATTCATTTGGTTAGCCTCCTTAAGCAAATTGTTGCATTTATTGGATACACTTATTTTTTATTCTTGTGGATAGAATGCCTTACACTGGATTTAAATTAGATTTGATTAAATAAAATTATTACCTATCCTAAGGGGAAATTTAGATGCACAAACCAACAGAAACATAATCATAAAGATACAGACTCACAGGACAATTAATATAATCAATCACACAATAAATAAATAATACATTTGTATTGTGCAGACGTTTCTAAATGAACTGTGGAAAATGGAATACAGTATCGGTGTATACTGTAGTTTGGGATTTTGGGAGAAAGCATTGAATTACCTGATAACAGCAGACAGAAAAGACCTCCAGAGGTGCTTCTTATTACACTGTGGTGGAATGAGCCTGTGTCTAAAAGTGCTCCAGTTTGGTACTTCCTGGATGGGATAGAGGGGATTTTTCATAATGACATCCAATTTTGTGGCATCCTCTTTTCCTCAACAGCTTCCAATATGTTCAGGGTTAGCTCTATGATGGATCAGGATTTTCCTGATGACTTTTTCCAGACATTGTGCATCTTTGCAGCTCAAGTTTCTTCCCCAGGAGACCACAGCATAGAACAAAATATGAGCTACAACAGACTAGTAGAAAATTTCCAGTAGGTTGCTGTATACCTCAAAAGACCCGAGTGTTCTTAGGAAGTACACTTTGCTCTGGCCTTTCTTGTACAGCACCACTGTGTTGTCAGACCAGTCCTGTTTCCTGTTTATGTGAACCCCAAAGTACTTATAGCTCTACTTCACTCTCACATCCTCACCCTGGATGGTGACTAGTCTCACGGACTCTTTAACACTCCAGAAGTCCATCACAGGCTCTTTTGCCTTCCTCATATTGAGTTGAAGATATTTGTCCCGGCACCACAAGGTGAATTCTTCCACAACCTTCCTGTACTTTGACTCATCCCTAATGCACCTTATGATGGAAGGGTCATCTGAAAATTTCTGTAGGTGTCAAATGCTGGTATTGTACATGAAGTCTGTTGTGTATAAAGTAAAAAGGGAGGAAGACAGAAGAGTTCCCTGTGGTGCTCCAGTGTTACACACCACCATTTCTGACACACAGTCCCTGAGCCTCACAAACTGCTATCTGTTGGTCAGATAGCCCACGATGCAAAGTCTTGAGCCTTTTCCCCAGTCAATGAGACAGAATGGTGTTAAAGCACAGGGAAAACCAAAGAAACATAATCCTGACTGTGTGTGAATAAGCTCCATGGAGTTATATATATCATCAGAGTATCCTCCACACCTATGTGTGCATGATAGGAAAACTGCAGAAGATGAAAATGTTCTGAAACCAGGGGTCAGAGCTGTTTCAGGACCAACCTCTCAAAGATCTTCATAATTTATTAAGTAAAGAGCGACTGGTTTGAAATCCATGGAATCACAGCAATACCCTTTTTTTGGCACTGGTACCATATATGATGTTTTCCACAGCTGATGAACCTTCTACAAACTCAGGGAAAGAGAGAACAGGTCCTGCAGGACCCCTCAGAGCTGGCTGGCACATGTTTTCAGCACCTGGAGGCTGATTCCATCCAGCCCTGCAGTCTTGTTGATGCAGAGTTTCCTTATCTCTCTACTCAATTGATTAGCAGAGTCAGGTAGTCCAAAAAACAAAAGGGGACTGGAGACCATAGGTGTGATGCCATTGTAGGGTAAGGTCTTACAGGGAGCAGATGGCAGTTGGGATTTCAGGACCTCCTCAGCTTGCTCATGGAGGCAAGCAATGTTGGGAGAGGGCTGGACTGATGAGAATATGAGCAGTAATTCAAGTAATATGTAAATTTCAAAAAACAAGGATTTAACCTTCTTTACTTGCCCTGTTCTCTTCATTTGAATTTTGCACCATTCATTTTATTCAACCATAGTCAGCTTGCAGTCCCACTGCGTTTCAGTAGATGTTGCTGTATAAATGCAGTGGAGCATCTAAAAAGTGCCTTTGCTCTGTTGGGAAGAGGAATGGGGGCAGTGGAATGTGATATGTTTAAATTATAAGAGGGACTTGAAATCTTATATTCATTCTTTAACTATTATCCCTGCACTGTAAAAAAGAGTTTGGGTCTCAAATTATACTGTGCTCATGTACAGGAGCTCCAGCCCTATTTGTCTTCATTAGTGGATTTACTTCATAGGATATTGGTGCTGCTCACAGCATTTTGGGTACATCAGAAACCAAAGAAGCAACAACTTTGCCATTTTGCCATGTTAAAAATTGTCAGATGTTCGTATTTTACCAATTAATTGGTTAGCAGATACTGGCACCAGCCTTTTCATCCAAGAGAGAAACCCTCACTGCTGCCCGAAGCTTTAAGTGAATCTGGAAAAACTAAAATACATTCTGTAAGGCAAAGTTCATATATGTTTTTAAGATAATATACTTCAAAAGAAATCAAATCTAGATGATTTATTTGAAGGCATTTTATTGAATCATAAGGCAAACAGAGGATAATGAACCTGATATTATCTTTCTAAATGGACTGGTCATTATATGCATTTGTTTTGATATTATGACATTTATAGATAGACATTTTTAAATAAAGCTTGTAATACATTAAAATAAATATAGCTATTGTCTTAAAAATGTAAAAAAAAACCTTGCTTCTGTTTCCTTTAAAAACAAAATAAGTTTAGTTCACTACTGAAAGATGTGAGGATGAGTGAGTTGAAACTTATTTTCAGTGATGGGATGTCGTTCAAATTTTTAAAAGATATCAAGTGTCATCAACTGAAGGAACACACTGGTCACAGAGGAAAAGTTGCAGTACCAACTGGGCCACCCCTTTAAATATTCACAAAGTCCAAGAACTGAAACAACCACTCAATGACATGTCAAATCAATGCAAAGTGAGATGAAATGAAAAAAAGGTATAAACAAGGGGATTGAGTCTTCTCGAGGATGCATCAATACTCTGGTGGGAGCTACGCTCATCGGTCTTCCCTCTTCAGAATGAGATGAGTCATGCCATGAGCATCTGAGTTTAATAGCAAAGGGACTGAAAGGGGTAGAGTAAATTACCCTTCATGGGCAGTTTTTCAGGGCTGTGAGAGAAAAAGATGATGTCGTCAGTGACAACGCCTCCTGAAATTCATCAAGTGATCATCTGTACCTGAGACACCTGTCTTGGGCCCTGGAGATCAGTGAACGGCAGCCCAAAGCTCTTTTTAAACCATTCATTCTGATATGCTAATGTTCTTTAACAATATCAGCAGATATCAGCAGATCAGCTGCTCCTAACCGTTCCCAATGCACATTTTAAAGCTCGTGGTGAAAGGGCTTTTTCCGTCTGTGCACCCAGGCTCTGGAACTCCCTATCCTTAGTGGTTAGGCAAGCCGCCTCAGTCGCCACATTTAAATCATGCCTAAAAACACACTTCTTCACTTTGGCTTTTAATTCTTAACCTGTCTCATTTCCAATTGCTTCTTCCTATTTCTCAATTTTATTGGGTCCTCTGACCTGTTTTTAGTAACTCTGTTTTAATTCTCTCTCAATGTTTGTTTTTAATATTTTGTTTTTAGTCCTGCTTCTTTTTTTAACTGTACAGCGCTTCAGTCAGTTGTAATGCTGTGCTTTTAAGCGCTCAACAAATAAAATGGTATAGTATGGTATGGTAATATGCTTATTGATTCAAAACTATAATTTTGTATTTGCTGAGAGTACAGCAAGAAGAGACTTGAGAACAATTGTTTATTCTAGCTACCTTTTATCAATATATCATCAATATATTTATATCAATATATCATCAATATTTTATGAAAACCACAACTACCATTTTGCTCAGATAACTAGCATTACAAATAATTTTCTTTGGTGCCATAAACTTTCTATGTAGTACTGTGAACATATTGGCAGTTCTAAACTGGTTGTATTTGGGTGTTTCAATGCATGGGCTCTTCAATGGACTGCAAATCCATTCAAGGCTGATTTCTGTGTGGCACCAGATGCCTTGCAGCGCTGGGTGTAAAAATACTCAAATCCAGACATGGCAAATTTAAAATGGCCAATTGACCCAGTGTGCACATACAGTATTTTACGATATAGGAGGAAATTTTGAGTGTTGGGAGAAAATCCATGCAGACAAAGAGAATGTGTAAACTAAACAAAGACAGCATCCCCAGTGTAGGACTTGAACTCACTATTCTGACCACCTAAGAAAGAAATGTTAGCCCCTGCTTTAGCTTTCCACCCAGATATTTATTTAAAGTAGTTGTGTTACAATACGTACCCTAGGAAACCTATCAAGTGAATGGACCCCAGTTATAATGCAATCAATTAATCAGATGTATCGGAAGCATAATACCATACAATACAATTTGTTTTTGTATAGCACCCTACACTGAGTGATACACAGATGGAAAATTCTCAGGTAAAATGCAAGTATAGATAATACTAATTATTAAAAACAGAATGAGTACACAAAAGATACAGATTTGTTAAAATACACAGAAAACTAAGTAGAAACTGACTAAAATAAATGGAAACCAATAAAATCTGTCCATTAATTATTGTTGAACTATGGCCAGTTGACAATGCAGGAGATAAAAATTATAAGAGAGAAAGTCAAAGACAAAATCAGACAGAGAGATTCCTGGTGACCTACCTCCTCCCTGGCATTCTTATAGAGGAATCTGTGCTGGGCTGTCCACTTTGATGACAGAATCTTTCCATCCAATGATGGTAGTTAATATGTAAATAAGTGTTTTTCTTTACACAATATTTGTATTTTTTTTTTTTTACCAAGAGCTAATATTATTGGCAGGCAATGCTGTGCAGTGGTTACCTCTTTGGAGTTCAGACCTCAAGGTTGTGGGTTAAAATCCTGACACTTTGTCACCATGAGCCAGTCACATCTGCTGCCTGTTCTCCACTAGGAAAAACAAAATAAATCTAACCAATTGCATTCCAAATGCTGTAAGTCTTCTTGGATAAAGATGTCAGCCAAATAAGAAACAATAATAATATTATTAGATCACTGAAGCTGAATAAAGGAAGAGGAGGATAGCCCTGCTTAATTTGTGGCAGGAAAGCCATCCACTACAGGTATGCAATAACTCGGATGAGAAATACCATGTATTGTTCAAGAGGGACAATAACTATCAATACAAATGACTCATTCAGTGTAAGAAGGCATACAAGCTCTCATTTTCATAACACAATGACTTTAAGAGAAGCCTGACAAAGGATATGTCCAAATTTTTCACAGCATGGCAGTTGAAGGTATACGACAGAAAACCCTGTGGGAGAGAAAATCTTATCCATGCCTTAGATACTTGTATGGCTTGTGGTGAAGTAGCAGTAACAAGGTTTTTTTTCCCCCACGTGGTCTAGCCAGGGAAAATATTGGATATAAACTAGATGAAGTTTTTTTTTTTTAATCTCCCTCAGCTCAGAGACAGAATGCTGACACAGGTTAATACTTCTATTTTCTCTTTCTGTTCTGTGTTACTGAATGTTACCAATTCATTAACATCTTAATGAGTGTGTTTTCAATTTTTTGTACTAATGTCTAGTAGCCTGTTCACTTGATGGATCTGTATGTTTTGAAAGAAAGGTCTTATAATGAGAAAAGGTAACATACCAGACAGAGATGCAGTTTGAGGAATATAATTAGATTTTTGGAATTGTGTTTAAGGTTTTAAAAAGTGATATAATTTAAGAAGATGCATTCTAGTAGAAGTAAAAAGTATAATGCTGTTATTTACAAGGACTTGTTTAGAAATGTGTCTTACAAACAATGTTTCCTGTTTGCAATTGTTTTCTCTAAAATAAAGCAAAAGTATTTGAGAGACTTTTCAATAACTTGTTGCTTTGATTCTCATCAATATCTAATTTATCAAACGGATGGATTGAAGATTTTAGAGGTCTTAGGAATTTTGAGTTGTTCCAGTTCTCTACAGTTTTTAAAAAAGTCTTTGCTGACCAATGAAAATTTCTGCGACTTCAAGAGTGAAACTTGTCATCTTGGAAATGGACCCAAACACAATGATAAATGATTTACATTGACTATAAAAAGTATTAACCCCCTTGCAATTTTTCATGTTATTGTTATAAAACATTGAACCATGGTGGATTTAATTTGGCTCTTTTTTTGAACCTACTCAACAAAAAAAGGGGGGACAAACGGGACTCTGGTCCGGGGCCCTAACGGAAGGGGGCCCCTTCACGCTTGATTTTTTTTATGCTGATGTTGCGCGCGTAGATATATATTCGGAGAATTATTCGAGTTACATGTAATAGAAAAGTTAAATCATTTAGCTTACAACAATACAAGTTAGTGTTTTAATTGGTGCACGCTCCACGCAAGTAGATATCGTGCTCGTGTCGTGTGAAGCACGCTTCTCAAAGACAAAGGAGAGCCGACGCCCTTGAGCTTGACGTTGAGTAGTATGTTTGTTGTACAGGGTACGTGGATAATGGATTGACTTCGCCGCTGTAATTGAATATTTCCGTTTCACACACACAGGCGCTGTTCTGTCACAGACAACAGCGATATTGTTGTGCACAATCGTGGATGTTGACGTGTATGGTGTTGCAGAAGTCCTTCTCCATAGTTTGATAATTCATTCGCTTGGGTGTTTATTGTTGCTTTTAAAGCAGTGATGAGTGTGCGTTGGTTTTGTGTGTATCACTAAAGATTCTGGATCACCCGGATTTTTTGAAAACTTTGAAGTTTAAAACAGCAAGTTACCATACTGATTGTACACCATGTAGATAACCCTAACCGTTAGTGTATATTAAAATGTTCAGATGTTACTCGTATTCATTGCATTGGTATAATTGTACCGTTACACGTTAGATAATACATATTTTACACATAATCTTATTAATGTATTGTTTCAATTCCGCTACGAGCTTCCGTTAGCACTCGTTTTTTTTTCTCGCAGTCAAACTTTGATGTGCGAGAAGGCTTAACTCATCAAGTATGGTATTCATAAATGCAGCATTGTCGCTGTCGGATAAACTACATTTCGATTATTTTGTATACGTATTTGAAGGTTTTGGCATGTGGCTACCCAGGGGAAGGCAGAGGGGCCCACACGTACCCAGTTGTCTGGGGCCCAAATATTTCTGGCGGCGGGCCTGCAGTCATTATCTAACCCGCTATATCCTAACACGATGTGCATTATTTAGTTCTTTTAATTCGCGTTAGTGAAATATGAACAGATCTACGGCTTGCAGGTCAATCAGTTCTTACACAATAATTATTGTGGTTATATTCACTATTCAAGATTTTAACTTCAGATTTGGTAGTAAGTTTCTTTAAACGTTGATGAACTATTATAAAGCTTTAGCTACAGTACAACTACTCATATCCAGTATTCGTTAGAACTTGAGTATCGTCTAGCCGTATCGGAAATGCTTGGCACGAGTCGCAGCCGGACTTTTATTTTGATACACGCGCGTTTGTAAGGACAGGAAGTAGTCCTGTACCGGCAGAGTGAGTGAAGCGGTGCACAGGGTGGCGTGAGTCGTTTGGTCTGTATGCGATCGAAAAGAGAGAGAAGGAATACGTGAGTAACTGGCAAAGACTCCCTTCATTTCGACATTTTAAGCTCTTCACTTAAGACATCTGAAAAACAATGGCATTTTACGCGTATGTGACCCGTGAACAGCTCGCCGGCTTTGACACTTATAAGGTAAGTTGTGTGTGCTGGAAGTATGCCTTTAAGTTTGCTTATCTTTGATGTTGAAGTAGTTGGTGTGTGCCTTAAGTATTTGTCTCACTGTTTGTAGTTAAAATAAATAAAATGAAAATACGGAACATCTTTCTAAATTGTGCATTCTAAGAGATGAACGACATCGTCCCCTTCCCCCCGCGTTGCCCGACTGGACAGTGTAGATTGAGGTGTGGCAATAAGAGAGGTGTTTCTGGGAGTGTTTTAAACTGACAGTTACTGGTGGTTTTATTTATTTATTTTTTTTGAAATATAAGCAGGGAATGGGAAAGTAACTCAAAATAGTACTCCTTATTTAACTGCTGCACTGCAAGAATCCTTTGATGTTTATAGCAGAATCTTTGGAGTGATTACATTTTTGGTCTTCTTTAAGTAGGCATTGCCTGATGTGTTTTCTTTTTCATTTCTTCTTGGTTTGCAGACCTCACATTAATTTTAACCAAACCTGTTTTTCCGTGCTGGGCAACGCGTACGTTTTTCCCCAAGAATCCCAAACGCTTTTTAAAATTCTTTAACTTTAAAGCATTAACTTTGCGAGCACGATGTCGAACGTATTCGTTAAATCTAATCGTTGTCTCCTTTTTCTTTGTGTAGTTTTGCACATTATATGGCACGACTTTATATATACTGTGTATGTATATATATATATATATATATATATATATATATTAGAGCTGGGAAAATTAACACGTTAATATTTGCGATTTTTGTGGCCTGTTTAAAGCATTATTATTGGTTGTCTGTTTAGGAAATGCTTATCCTTTAAATCAAATCGGGCTTTAGCAGTGCATTCAAAGTCAACAGTCGTATCGATTTTTTTTTTTAATTTTGACACACCTGTGTCTCATATGCTGTGCCACTTTGACAATGAATACATTTGCCAAATTCGTGTTATACTTGCCCAAGTAGTATTTTGTTAAAGTTCAGGTTTAAGGTCATTGTTTAACTTAAAATTATGCCATTAATTTTTCAGCATTAATTCAGCATTAATTTTGTGATTCAGTGTGTATTTACTTCATGATATAAGTATTTTATAGTTACGTTTAATATTAGACGTGATTAATCGACTCACAGCCCTAATTATCCATCCATCTGTCTGTCTGTCTGAACTTAGGTTAATAATATTTTATTTATATAGCATCTTTCTCAAACTAAAATTAGTTACATATAGCCTCGACATGAAAATAATAAAGCTCAGAACCAACAATGAAGTCAACAGGATAAATTAAAAAAAAATATCAATATTACAGACACAAAACCAAAGCCAACAACAATAGAACTGGCAGAAGTGAAAGGGTTTCTAATGCAGAGCAGTTTTACATGGAATGACCTGGTACTCCACCTCTAGCAGTCCATTACCAGAGGACCTAGATATATACAGGTGCAGAGCTGTAAGGTTAAGTGAGTGCATCTAAATAAATTGTGTACTAGACCATGCAAAACGTTGAAGACAGAAGTTTGTGTTTTATGTGCAAAGATGTAGGTAGTCAGTGTAACTGAGACACAACAGATGTGGTATGCTGTTTATGCCTAGTGTGAGTATGAATTTTGGCTGGTGAATTTTAAATATACTAATATCGTTTTATTCACTTGTTTTTCATGAAGTGAATTGAAACTTTATTGCTATTCAACATGGACTGTGGGAATTTGGTATGTTATATCCATAAGTAAAGAGGAGAACAATAAGAGTCATAGGAAGTTCATTACACCATGCTTGGCATCACCACGTTAAATATAAACTTTTATGACAACCAGTGCAATTGCCCTTATGTCCTTTTAATCCAAAGAACTTGCATTGTGTATGTAATGCAAATTATTATGTACAGTACTTTTGTTTATTTCAATGTATTTTTATTTAGCACACCCTACTCAGTACAGCCTCAGAGCAGGTACACATTTACAGATATTCACTCCTAAACCTGAGATCCATGATTTTCTGTTATTTTATTTTAAAACTATTAAGAATTAATTTCTCATTAAACATAATGGCAAGTAACTGCCATCTTGATTTTCCTTTTTTATCATAACAGCTTTAAAATCATTTTTAAAGGGCATTTCAATGACAGAAAAGCATATTTAGCTACGTCAACTAAAACTTATTTGAAATCTGATGGCTTGACATGCATTTCCTAAAACAAGGGCAAAATGAAAAGTAAATATTAAGGTTGTATGTGTTATGTTGTTGCATCTGTTAACACTAGAATTACCAGAGTCTACGAAAAAACTTGTAGACCCATCCCACCTTAAATCGCGTCTTAAATCCGTTCACACCTCTCCGCCAGCCTCTCTTGTCATCTAAATGTGCTGATAAACACAAGCTTCAAGCAGCCGGCTATTCCATCCCCCCACCGACTTAAAACATGCACGATCTTCTCCCAGCTCATACCTTGATTGATTACCTGGGAGCGAAGTGGAGTTTTAGAGTGGAAATAATAAATCGTTATTTGGAACACACGCATTTCATGTGTGTTCCGTTTCTACAGCAATCTGTGCAAACACATTTTTAAAACAGAAACGTTTTTCATATTCTAGGAGTAAATGACAAAATGTAGGCATAAACTATATAATGTATGAAGCCTGAAGTCCATATATCAAAGAAACACTTTCACAAAAGGTACAAAAATAACAGAATACGTGTGCTTTTATTCAAAAATATAGCTGCACAAAAAAAAGCTGCTTTAGCATGCCACATTGACACATGTTTACTACAACCGCCGCGGTGGTGTAATGGTATCAATTCCTGACTGGGAATCGGAAGGTGACGAGTTTTGAGAAGTTAACTGCACTTTATTCTTAAAATGTTTGAATAACAACATACTTGATTTCAGTCTGTAACAGCCGGTGTAATTTATGATCCTTGTAGTGGTTAGCTTTGTTTTTTTTTTTAATTCACTTTTCATTCTCTCAGTTGCATTCAGAATCAATCCATACAACCCCATCTGACACTGCCGTTTTCACATAAAGACGCGCTATAGCTCTGCAGTGTACCACGATGCATACTACCGCTCCCACCTCCCAAAAGGGTTCTGACACACAAACGCTGGCGAAGCTGCCTTCTTCTTATCTCACCGTCACTTGATTTTATTTTTATTCAGTTTTATTGAGTGTACTGCTAGTCCCTGCATGTTGCTGTATGCTGTTTCTTTTATACTCCAGGACATGCAAAGGAGAGAATGGTAAAGAGCAGTAACTTCGGCGTTATATACAATCATCAGACATTCCCCATCTGACAATGCTGTTTTCACATAAAGACGCGCTATAGCTGTGTGGTGTACTTGTGACTGCATTCTCGTACCAATGTTTGCGAACTGAATTGTCTGCGTGTACTTTTCGTGGCATTACACGTGTATTTTTTGAGCATGCCCGTGTCGCTCAAGCACAGGAACATATGTTAGTGTAAAAGTATAACAAAACAAGTGCACTTTAATTCAAGACTATAACCGAAGAAAAAAGAAACAAGTTACAGTTGGCGGTTGATACGACAGCTTGCATGGTGCAATGCTAAGAACTGCTGGTTTCCGATCCGTGCTATATAAAAATCATCACTTTCAAATATTAACAGTTCCCACACACCCAAGGTCCGCTCTTCCTACATTTACGACATGTGTACTTGTTGCAGTGTACACACCTCTCTGTGTTATGTTTCCTATTACACTGAATGAGCACCTGACACTGTACTATCTTCCCTGGGGGAAGCTGAGGTCTTAGAACTGAAGCTTGTTGATGCTGCATCATCTTTTCTTTTTCTATCGCCTTTTCCAGTAAGAAGCGATGACGAAGTTCCTCTGCAAGGTGAGCCATGAACACTCTTCTTTTCTCAGTGGACCCCATGCATGCCTTGTACAGTACGTGTGCGTTCATCGCTGCTAGGTCAAGGATGTTGTGGAACACAGCGTGTTCCTGTACGCACTGAATAAGCATGCACCTTCTTGTCCATGATGTCAACGCCACACTGGGGAAAAAAGAAAGACAAATATATGTGAGATTTTAAACAAGTCATTTTATCACCAGAATAGCACCAGAAAACTTCATGTGGTTGGAGTCTGTGACCGTGTTTGGTTTCTTTTTTGATCTTGCCCAATCTCCACATCATGCTGCATTGTGCTCAGAATGCAGACAGACTTCTTCTTTTTGGGCACATACACTGTCAGCATGGCACTGGGAGATCTAAACACCAGCGTGGAGAATTGTTCGTGTACTGAACTGACTTTAGCTGCAGGTGGAAGTTCCCGTTGCACTTTATTCATGGTACCAAGCAGAGTTGTGTTGCGGTGCAGCAGTCTACTAGCCAGCGAAAGTGACGTGAAGAAGTTGTCTGTTGTTACGGTTCTGCCTTTGTCAGAAATGGCTCCATAAGCTTTATGACCACAGACTCGGAAATTGTTTCTCCCGTGGGACGACTGGGATCTTTTCCTAAATAAGGAGTGGCATTGCACATGTACTTTGTCTCCAGATCTGCCGCAATCCAAAACTTTATGCCAAATTTGTCAGGCTTGGTCGCAATGTATTGTAAGAAAGGACAACGGACCTTGGTTGGAAACAGTTGTTGTTCAACTGTAATATGCTGCCCTGTGTTGTAACTCGGAACACAGTTCTCAACAAAATGTTGCCAGATGTCCGAAATTGCAGCAAATCTGTTGTTTTTCACACGTTCTGCACGGGTGTCTTTGTTGTCAAAGCGCAAATGCCGCATGATAGTCTGATAGCGGTGACGGGGCATCGTATCTTTGATTGCCGGTACAACAAATAGTTCTGACCAGGCATCAGCCACAGCACCAACTGTAGTCATTGTTGCTGTTGTCAAAAGAATGGAGATAAATGCCATCAGTTCAGAGAGGGAGAGGCTCCAGCTGGGGTCTCCTCTGCGACCTTCGTGGACTGTGCAGTCTCTGATTGTCAACAACATACCTATGTCAATCAAACACAAGAAGCAGTCTAAATAGGTAAATAGGTAAACAACATTTGATGCGTCTTTTATACAAGTAACATAAAAATGTTTTTCGTATATAGACCATCAAAAAACATTATTAAAATCATGACTTAGCATGATACCTTGGCGAGCTCCATAGATCCGGCTGCTTCGCTGAAGGACGTGTGTGACAGATTGACTGGCAGGACGACCCTCAACTTCTTGCTGTATCCAAATGGTGCCATCCTTTGCCTTTATGCCTGGCGCAACTGCGCTGTTCTTATGTTGGACTGGATGTTTCTTGTGGGGAGGGCTTCTGTTCTCTTTCTCTGATATAGAATCCTCATCTGGGCTTTCATCTGTGTCTGTCTCGTCTTCTTCCTTGATATCGAAAATAAGTTCTTCACCATTTCTTGCAGCAGAGCCAAAGCCATTGCAGTGTCTGTTTGCTCAAAATAATAATCAAGCTCAACTGATTCACCCTATGTTTGTGTGTCAGGTTTTATCTCGCCACATCAGAGAATTCCACATCTGAGAATTCCCTGTAATTTGCTGCTCTATTCAGTATCTCAAAACACCATGCACATTCACAGTAATTCCCAGTTATGTCCACCACTCACACCCACGCCCACAACCATACAGAACTGATCCCACATCAGAGAATTTCCAGTTCCAGCATAAATTCACACCCGATCTGACGCTGTTCGTTTTCAAATAATATTGTATTAGTGCGATGATATTTTCACATATATTGTCTCTTTCTTTCAGGTGTGTAATACATCTTGCCTGAAGAAGGGGCCTGAGTTGCCTCGAAAGCTTGCATATTGTAATCTTTTTAGTTAGCCAATAAAAGGTGTCATTTTGCTTGGCTTTTCTCTACATTCATAATGGCTAACACGGTACAACCTAGTACTACAGGTGTGTAATAGAAAGAGAAGTTTGTACATTGCTTCTTACAGGAAAAGGCGATGGAAAAAGTGCACTTGAATAAAAGTGCACCTGTGTTTGAGCGACACGGGCATGCTCAAAAAAATGCACGTGTAATGCCATGAAAAGTGCACACAGACACTTCAGTTCACAAACATTGGTACGAGAATGCAGTCACAAGTACACCACACAGCTATAGCGCGTCTTTATGTGAAAACAGCATTGTCAGATGGGGAATGTCTGATGATTGCATATAGCGGCGAAGTTACTGCTCTTTACCATTCTCTTCTCTTCATGTCCTGGAGTACAAAAGAAACAGCATACACCAACATGCGGGACTGGCAGTAACACACAATAAAACTGAATAAAATGAAAATCAAGTGACGGTGAGATACGAAGAAGGCAGCTTCGCCAGCGTTTGTGTGTCAGAACCCTTTTGGGGAGGTGGGGGCGGTAGTATGCATCGTGGTACACTGCAGAGCTATAGCGTGTCTATGTGAAAATGGCAGTGTCAGATGGGGTTGTATGGATTGATTCTGAATGCAACTGAGAGAATGAAAAGTGAATTAAAAAAAAACAAAGCTAACCACTACAAGGATCATAAATTACACCAGCTGTTACAGACTGAAATCAAATGTATGTTTTTATTCTAAACTTGTAAGAATAAGAGCAGTTTACTTCTCAAAACGGAGTTGTGCAGGATAGAACTTGTCACTCTCTGATTCACAGTCAGGAATTGATACCATTATGCCACCGCGGCAGTTGTAGTAAACGTGTCAATGTGGCATGCTAACGCAGCTTTTTTTTTGTGCAGTTATATTTTTGAATAAAAGCGTACGTGTTCTGTTATTTTTGTACCTTTTGTGAAAGTGTTTCTTTGATATATGGACTTCAGGATTCATACATTATATAGTTTATGCCTACATTTTGTCATTTACTACTAGAATATGAAAAACGTTTCTGTTTTAATAGATTGCTGTAGAAATGGAACACACATGAAATGCGTGTGTTCCAAATAACGATCTATTATTTCCACTCTAAAACTCCACTTCACTCCCAGATAATCAATCAAGGCATGAGCTGGGAGAAGATCGTGCACATTCTATGTCATTGGGGGAATGGAATAGCCGGCTGCTCGAAGCTTGTTTTAATCAGCACATTTAGATGACAAGAGAGGCTGGCGGAGAGGTGCGAACGGATTTAAGACACAATTTAAGGTGGGATGGATATACAAGTTTTTTGATAGGCTCTGGTAATTCTAGTGTTAAGGGGGTAAAGAATCCCATTTATTTTAAACCTGAACACTCTGCTTTACTAACTTAGAAAATTAATTAGCTTGACACTCTTAATCTACTTCACATAGCTTGTGTGTGTGTGTGTGTGTTTTTTTTTAAGCTGTAACTATTGCTGTTTGTGTTTTGTTTTAAATATTTGCAGCAATATTTTTAAGCCTTTGCTGAGGAAAATGTTTTCCAAATAAAAATTATAAAGGGGTGGGGGGATAAATACAAAGATCGGTACAATGCAACATTTAGTACATTCACCAAGTCCTTTTGTGAAACATGAATAGCTCAGAGCTGAGAGTCACGTGTGCTTTGTGCTGACGTGTGCTTTGCAAACGCTAGAGTCTGTTGAGAGTGTTGGTTTGTTCTGTGGTGTGAGATTTACATTAAAAAAATACATTTTGCTCTTAAAAACTTGGGTTTTGGTTGCCTCTAAGGAACCGTGTGGGAATTTTTAAAGCTTTTTTCCCTTTAGAAGGGTTTTTGCTTTTTTTTTCGCCCGCACAAGAGCAAAAGTAGCTGGGTGTTTGGAAGTGCGCTTGGAAAAGTTATTTGTACTTGTTCTTTTCTTGTTATCTGTATTTGAATTAGCATCGAGGCAGGGTAGAAAGCAGCAGTAACTGATATCGGCATTTGTATAAATAACCGCGTCGTCGTAACAGCGAGTCTTTAGTTTAAAGGAAAAGAAAAAAAGGCCGCGGCTGACTTCAAAGCAGTAAAAGGTGGAAACTCAGTAGTGCGCAGGTAAGCGGCCTGCGTTAAGACACCGTCAGGCACAGTAGGAGCAAATAAGGTAGTAAAGTTTTATTTATTTGTTTATTTTAGATTAAACAGTCCTTAGCCGTCCAGAGGCAGAACAGTTAAGTGGGCGACAGCGTATTGGTTCATTAATACGGGGGAATACAAACAGTGCGAGTGAAGAGCTTATAAGTAAGAAGAGCGCAAAGCTAGAAGAGACAGAGAAAAGTAAAGTTAACCTCATAGAAAGGCAAACAGCAGGCAGCTGAGAGGGAGAACAGTACAGGAGCTTAAGGGGAAAAGGTGTAAAATATCTGTAGCAGATCTTAGTGTTACCATTTAAGTTAAGAAGAAATTTAATTTTAAGAAAGAAAAAAAAAATATATAGTTAAGGCAGCTTAGTAATCCCAAATCAAATTTTAATAATGAGGCCAGTGCAATGCAAGTCCTGTTGGATGTTGGACTTTTTAGATGATGGTTTGGAAGAGCCAGTTGTCTATGAGGGCTACATCTGCAAGAGATGCCAGCTGATCCAGCACCTCGAGCACAGGGTCGCTGAACTGGAGGAGGAGTTGGCTGACCTGCGTTGTAATAGAGAATTGGCGGACTTGGCCCAGGTGTCCTTTAGAGATAGTGTGCACCCCTAAGGTGGCGGGAGGAGATTCCAGACCAGACAGGTAGGAATAGGTGGGTCACGGTCGCAAGGCTAAGGTAAAGGGTGCACACTGTCCGGGCATCAACCCCAGAATTAGAAGTGTCTAACCGTTATCATGTCCTGGCGGAGCTGGACGGTGACTCTGATAATTCTGAGGTGGTAGGCAGGGTTGAGGAGCCCCAACGGGCCACCTCAAAACCAGTTCCCAAAAAGAGAGAGGTAGTGATAGTTGGGGACTCAATCAGGGGATTGAAGCGCAGGTGTGCTCCAGAGAGAGAGAGTCTCTGCGGTGTGTTGCCTTCCGGGAGCACAGGTGGGAGACCTCCTGGAAGGGTGGATAGGCTCTTGGCCAGAGCGGGTGGATCCAGTTGTCATTGTCCACGTTGGAACAAATGACATACATAAGGGTAGTCTGTCAGTTCTGCGATCCAAATTCAAAGAGTTAGGTACCAAGCTGAGGAGCAGAACTGACAAGGTAGTCTTCTCCGAAGTTCTGCCTGTGCCACGCGCCAGTCCAGGTAAGATTGAGGAGATTAGAAGGCTTAACGCGTGGCTCAAATCTTGGTGCAGGGTAGAAGGGTATAGGTTTATGGGGCATTGGGACTCCTTTTGGAACAGATGGGACCTGTTCGCCGTGGACGGGTTACATCTGAACCGGAGGGGCACCAATGTATTGGGGAGGCGTATGTGTAGGCTAGTCGAGGATTGTTTAAACTAGGGAATGGGGGCAGGGAGTTTAGGACAGGCCAGATTTAGATCTATACATGGAAGAACAAACAATGGTGTAGAAATAAAAATGCATAGTAATGTAAATTTTAAGCAAACACGTAAAGATAGAAGGATTAACACATTAAAAATAGCTTGCCTTAATGCTAGAAGTATCAAAAATAAGGTAAGTGAGTTGGAGTTGTATGTAGCAGAGCACAATTATGATATTATAGCAATAACGGAAACCTGGCTAAATAACAAAGATGGGGATGAGTGTAACATAGAGGGATACACATTTTTAGGAAGGATAGACAGAACAGAAAAGGAGGTGGGGTTGCTGTTTATGCCAAACAGGAATTAAATGTAAGTCATCTTCAGTTGGATGATGAGCCCCATCATAGTGAGGACATGTGGCTTCGCCTGGAAAATATTAGGGAAAAGGTCTCATTTTAGGAGTGTGTTATAGACCACCCAATTCAGACAGTAATTTCAACACACATCTTTTAGTAATATCAAAAGGCAAGTTTACAGGGGATATTATAGTCATGGGGACTTTAATTATCCAAATATTAACTGGGATAACCTTACAGATGGAGGAGCACAAGAGCAGGAGTTTTAGAAGTAATCGCGACTGTTTTTAACACAGCATGTTAAAGCACCAACAAGGGGTGAAGCCTATCTGGATTTAGTATTCTGTAATAATCAGGATAGAATTGAGGGTGTAGAGGTGATTGAACCACTAGGGTCAAGTGACCATAATGTAATACAATTCTCAGTATTTTGTAAGAGTACAGATGCAAAGACTAAAATTGTTAAGTTGAACTTTAGTAGGGCTAATTTTGAGCAGATGCGACAAAGTCTAAGTAGGATAGACTGGGATAAGCTTTTAAATGTGGAGACAGTCGAGGAGCAGTGGAACAGGTTTAAAATGTTTTACATGTAATGCAGGACAGATACATACCTAAATTTGGAAGTAATAGGAAACTAAAAAATCTCCACGATGGATTAATAAAGATTTAAAAAGAAGTTGCAAAGGAAAAACTGCTGTATAAGGCATATAAGACTAATGACTGCAAAGAGAACCGTAGCGTATGAGAAAATGAGGGCAACCATTAAGAAGGATATCAGAGAGGCTAAAAGACAGTTGGAGAGGAATATAGCAGATAAGGCGAAAGAAGACCCCAAGAGATTCTTTCAGTATTTTAGTAGTAAAAGAACAGTTAAGGAGGAGGTCAAGTTCATCAGGAATAGTAAAGGGAATTAAAAGATACAGACAATGAAATAGCAGATGCCCTAAACTTACATTTTTCTGAGGTGTTTACAAGTGAGCAAGTGGATAACCTGCCAGAGGTAAACACAACTACTAAGGAGGTACTGAGGGATTTGGAAATTGTAGAGGGAGAAGTGCTGCTCAGATTAAATAAGATGAAATCAAACAAATCACCAGGCCCAGATAATATTTATCCTCGTGTTCTTAAGGAGGCTAGTGAGTACATATATAAACCCTTGACACATATTTTTAGGAAGTCACTGTGCACTGGAGAGATTCCAAAGGACTGGAAAATGGCAAATATCATCCCATTATATAAAAAGGGTGACAGGGCAGATCCAAGCAACTATAGGCCAGTAAGCTTAACAAGCATCACAGGAAAATTAATGGAAGGAATTATTAAGGATAAGATTGAGCAACACATGACAAGGACAGGAGTTATTCTGAACAGTCAGCATGGGTTCAGAAGGGGAGGTCGTGTTTTACTAACATGTTGGAATTCTATGAGGAGGCAACAAAAGGATACGATCAAAGTGGAGCTTATGATATTATTTATCTGGACTTTCAGAAAGCATTTGATAAGGTGCCACATGAGAGGTTGGGCATCAAGTTAAAAGAAGTGGGAATTCAGGGTGATGTTTTTAGATGGGTGCAGAATTGGCTCAGACACAGGAAGCAGAGGGTGATGGTGCGAGGAACCTCATCAGAACTGGCGATGTTAAGAGTGGTGTTCCACAGGGGTCAGTGCTAGGGCCGCTGCTATTTTTAATATATATAAATGATTTAGATAGGAATATAAGTAACAAGCTGGTTAAGTTTGCAGATGATACCAAGATAGGTGGATTAGCAGATAATTTGGAATCCGTTATATCATTACAGAAGGACTTGGATAGCATACAGGCTTGGGCAGATTTGTGGCAGATGAAATTTAATGTCAGTAAATGTAAAGTATTACACATAGGAAGTAAAAATATTAGGTTTGAATACACAATGGGCGGTCGAAAAATCGAGAGTACACCTTATGAGAAGGATTTAGGAGTCATAGTGGACTCCAAGCTATCAACTTCCAAACAGTGTTCAGAAGCCATTAAGAAGGCTAACAGAATGTTAGGTTATATAGCACGATCTGTGGAGTACAAGTCCAAGGAGGTTATGCTCAACCTTTATAATGCACTGGTGAGGCCTCATCTTGAGTACTGTGTGCAGTTTTGGTCTCCAGGCTACAAAAGGACATAGCAGCACTAGAAAAGGTCCAGAGAAGAGCGACTAGGCTGATTCCAGGTCTACAGGGGTTGAATTATGAGGAAAGATTAAAAGAGCTGAGCCTTTACAGTTTAAGCAAAAGAAGATTAAGAGGTGACATGATTGAAGTGTTTAAAATTATGAAGGGAATTAGTACAGTGGATCGAGACTTGTATTTTAAAATGAGCTCATCAAGAACACGGGGACACAGTTGGAAACTTGTTAAGGGTAAATTTCGCACAAACATTAGGAAGTTTTTCTTTACACAAAGAACGATAGACACTTGGAATAAGTTACCAAGTAGTGTGGTAGACAGTAAGACGTTAGGGACTTTCAAAACTCGACTTGATGTTTTCTTGGAGGAAGCAAGTGGATAGGACTGGCGAGCTTTGTTGGGCTGAATGGCCTGTTCTCGTCTAGATTGTTCTAATTCTAATTCTAATTCTAATAGGTTTGACATGCCTCGACTAATATATATGAGCATTGACTTCAGATCTTTTGCACCCAAGCCAAAAACTAGAAAGTAACAAGTTTTTTTTTTTTTTTTTTAGCTTGTCACTTTACAGTTACAGAAATCGGGAATGTACTCTCCTTGACTTTCTCGTATACTGAGATAGAGGAGACGGTCATCAGAACCACTTCCAGTTTTGCAATTTTTCTTAAATATCATATCTCTTTGTTTCTCATCATAAGTAATTGATAATAATGATACACAATCATTTATTTATAATCAAACCTTATATTAAAATGATATTTTTGCACTTAGGGAGGTTGAAAAGAATGGTCGAATTTTTTCATGATTAAATTTGCATTACCTAGATTATGTGCAAAGTATATTTACATGGCATGCGCAATGTTTACACATTGCTGTTAAACTGATATATAAATTAAAGTAAAATAAACAGTTATGCGTTATATTGAAGAATATGCATTATATTAAATACAGTTTTTAATATCATGTGCACATTTCCATGATTCAAAAAATTTGTATGGTTGTTTAAATAAAATACTGTTTCTGGTTGAGTAATTTTTCTCAAATTTCATATGTTTGCCTTTTATCATTATACATATCTATACAAAATTTGAACCATCTATCTGTAATTATAACCATAGTTTACTTGAAAATTTGTGAAAGTATTCAGTTAAAGTACCACTTCTGGTTGTTGGAAGTGGCACAAAAGTTGATAGGATTCCTTATTTTTGATATAAAGCAGGTGATACTAAATCTCATTGACCTAGGTCAAAGCTTTTTCTCGTTATCGTGTTTATACACAGACACACAGAGAAACAGGCAGACATAATTTCAAAAATGGTATTTTCTGACACAGAAAGGTATAAAATGTCGTAAGACTCATCGAAATGTTGAGGTTGAATTTTTTCACAATTCCTGTACTTTCTGTATGCTATGTATACGAGAAAGTAGAAAAACATGTTTTTGTAATGGACTGTCAGTATATATTCATATGAAAAAGTTTGGGAACCCCTCTTAATTATTTGGATTTTTCTTTATTATTGGCTGAGCTTTCAAAGTAGCAACTTCCTTTTAATATATGACATACCTTATGGAAACGGTAGTATTTCATTAGTGACATTAAGTTTATTGGATTAACAGAAAATATGCAATTTGCATCATAACAAAATTAGACAGGTGAATATATTTGGGCACCCCAACAGAGATATTACATCAATACTTAGTTGAGCCTCCTTTTGCAAATATAACGGCCTCTAGACGCCTCCTATAGCCTTTGAGTGTCTGGATTCTGGATTGAGGTATTTTTGACCTTTTTTCCATACAAAATCTCTCCAGTTCAGTTAAATTTGATGGCTGCCGAGCATGGACAGCCTGCTTTAAGTCATCCAATAGATTTTTCGATGATATTCAGGGGACTTGCGGCTATTCCAGAACATTGTCCTTCTTCCTCTGCACAAATGCCTTTGTAGATTTAAAACTGTGTTTTGGGTCATTGTTTTGTTGGAATATCCAACCCCTGCATAATGTCAACTTTGTAACTGATGCTTGAACATTATTCTGAAGAAATTGTTGATACTGGGTTGAATTCATCTGACCCTCGACTTTAACAAGGGCCCCAGTCCCTGAACTAACCACACAGCCCCACGGCATGATGGAACCTCCACCAAATGTGACAATAGGTAGCAGATGTTTTTCTTGGAATGTGGTGTTCTTCTTCTGCCATGCAAAGAGCTTTTTGTTTTGACCAAATAACTCAATTTTTGTTTCATCAGTCCAAAGCACTTTGTTCCAAAATGAATCTGGCTTGTCTAAATGAGCATTTACATACAATAAGCGACTCTGTTTGTGACAGGAGTGCAGAAAGGGCTTCTTTCTCATCACCCCGCCATACAGATGTTCTTTGTGCAAATTGCGCTGAATTGTAGAACGATGTACAGAAACACCATCTGCAGCAAGATGTTCTTGCAGGTCTTTGGAGGTGATCTGTGAGTTGTCTGTAACCATTCTCACAATCCTGTGCATATGCCACTTATGTATTTTTCTTGGCCTGCCAGACCCTGGTTTAACAGCAGCTGTGCCTGTGGCCTTCCATTTCCTGATTACATTCCTTACAGTTGAAACAGACAGTTTAGTTTTTTTTAGGGCTAAATTATTATTTTTTTGTTTCTTTTCTCCCAGGGCTGAATATTTTTCCAAAAACTAACTTTTTTAAAAAAAGAACACAAAACAATTGTTTAACATATCAAATCAACAAAAAATATTTACTTTTGACAAATGTTACCGTCTTGCATGTTGTATGAGTCTGCATACTATATGATTTCACATACATGTTACACAGCAAAGTCCTGCAAAGTATATCGCTCAAAGCAGCCAATTGCATGATTGCCATATTGCACTGCTTACAATATGTGTTGCACTGGTGCTTCCTTTTCAATTGTCTGTTGCTGCACTTTCTCACATATATTGTTAGTGTGGCTGCAACTGCTCCCCAGCTATAAAAAGGGTAGTGCTAGATCAGGAAAGGAAAAGGAGAAAAGAGGAAGAGTGTGATGGAGAGCTATGGAGCCCCAAGGAGGAGTGTTTCTGGCCAGTGCTCGAGGGGGCTGAAGGTTTACTCTTGCTGAGCAATCAAGTAGCAGGAATGACCATTTTTTGCTGAGGAATGTGCTCTCGGCTGGAGGAGCCAACAGATTGGCAGCAGTGAGAAGACAGAGTGCGCTTTTGCCGGGTAGAGCATGGAAAGGCAGTGGTGGTTGCAGAGTAGGGTACAATGGCTCCCCGCAGACACTGTAGGATTGGTAGTGGGGACACGAGATAGTAGAAGAAGGTCGTCTGTGTCTGCTGGGAAACGTCTCGGCGTGCAAGGTCCAGAGAGGGCAAGGCAAAGAGAATTTATTTTTAAAGGGGCACAGAGGTTCAGTGTTTTAAAGATGATTTCCTGCCTGTGTTTATAACCTCATTTAATGGATATTTATTTGGAATAATTTTAACCTCCATCGTCTCTGACTTTTTGTGGATTATCTATTTACTAGCAGAATACCTGTGCTTCGCAAAGGAGAAGTAGTGTGTTAAAGAAGTTATGAAAAAGAAAAGGAAACATTTTGAAAATAACGTAACATGATTGTCAATGTAATTGTTTTGTCACTGTTATGAGTGATGAGTGTTGCTGTGATATATATATATATATATATATATATATATATATATATATATATATATATATATATATATATTTATTAGTAAAAGAAGCAATAGACAATATAAAGGTTTGGGGTTTTTCCGGCCCCGTATATTGCAGACAATCCACAATATTTCAAAAAAGAACAGGTCAAAATATAAACAAAACAGTTCATATGCGCGACGCCTTTCAGAGGC